>NW_008359093.1:295598-297795 GCF_000622305.1 Nannospalax galili | reverse complement strand
GCCCCACAAGCCCCTCCTTCAGTGGCTAACACTCCACAGTCAGTTCTCTGCAGCAGGACCCACAACTTGGAGGAACCAGGACTCCTGGGAAACACACCACTACATAGCATAGTAAAAACACTAAATGCACAGAACAGAGAGAGAATACTAAAAGCAGCAAAAGGAAAACAACAAATCACAAAGGAAAGCCCATCAGAATCACAGCTGACTTATCAATGCAAACCATAAAAGCCAGAAGAGCCTAGACCAAGGTGTTTCCAGTTCTACATGACAATAGATGCCAGCCCAGAATACTTTACCCAGCAAAAATGTCTATTATAGTTAAGGGGGAAAGAAAACTCTTCCATGACACAAATAGCCTGAAAGAATATATGTCCACAAAACCAACCCTTCAAAGAATACTTGAAGCAATACAGAGAGCAGAGAAACAACTATACCCTATGGGCAATGAAAGAAAATAAACAAAGATATAATCTAGGAAACACAAAATTACACAGAGAACAAAAACAAAAATCAAAATGATGGCAACCAATACACACCTTTCAATAATAACCTTAAATATCAGTGGGCTAAACTCCCCAGTCAGAAGACACAGGCTAAGTGAATGGATTAAGAAACAAAATCCATCTCTTTGCTGTCTGCAGGAAACCCATCTCACCTTCAAGGACAGGCACTACTTTAAGGTAAAAGGATAGAAAAGAATATTCCAAGCAAATGGCACTAAGAAACAAACAGGGGTTGCAATTCTAATATCTGACAAAATAGGCTTCAAAGTAAAACTAGTCAGGAGAGATAAGGAGGGTCACTTCAATCTGATCAAAGGAACAGTTAACCAAGAAAATGTGGTGCACTCAAATTCATAAAAATAACACTATAGGACTTTAAGGCACAGATTAACTCCAACTCAGTAATAGTAGGGGACTTTAATCCCCACTGTCTCCATTAGACAGATCAACTGGACAAAGAATAAACAGAGACGTCTGAATTAAATGATACCATACATCAAATGGACCTAACGGACATCTTTCATTCATTCCACCCAAACACAAAAGAATACACTTTCTACTCAGAACCTCATGGAACTTTTTCAAAAACTGACCACATACTGGGCCACAAAACAAACCTCAACAAATACAAAAATATTGAAATAATTCCCTGCATTGTATCCGACCACAATGCAATAAGGCTCAAAATCAACACTGGACAGTGCTCTGGTCACTACATGAACTCGACTGAACAACACACTCCTAAACAATGAGTGGGTCAAAGGAGAAATTAAGAAAGAAATAATTCCTGGAATTCAATGAAAAGGACAATACGCATTGGGGGGTCTTTCTTCCCTCTTTTATCCCCTTTGAGTGGAATGTAATTCTTCATCTCCCTGTCATAACAGAACTTTGTCACTTTTGGCCATATCTTCAAATGTCGAATTCTCCTTGGCAGATGTGATCTTCCATCTCTCCAAGCACTTCTTGGAGAACTCGGCAAAGTTGACCAAGGAGTCGGGGTACTTCTTCTTGTGCTCCTTGAGGCAGGTCTGCACAAAGAAGGCATAGGAGGACATCTTGCCCGTGGCTTGTTGGGGTCTCCTTTTCCCATGCTGATGGTGCGAGGTTACCCATCAAGCCCAACCAAGTCATTCCTTCCCCAGGCTCCTAAGAGAAGAAAGACCCCAATGCACCCAAAAGACCACCATCTGCCTTCTTCCTGTTTTGCTCTGAGCATCACCCAAAGATCAAAAGTGAGCCCCCCGGCCTGTCAATAGGAGACACTGCCAAAAAGTTGGGTGAGATGTGGTCTGAACAGTCAGCCAAAGATAAACAGCAGTATGAGCAGAAAGCTGCCAAGCTGAAGAAGCATGAGAAGGATATTGCTGCCTACTGTGCTAAGGGCAAAAGTGAAGCAGGAAAGAAGGACCCTGGTAGGCCAAGAGGCTCAAAGACGAATGAACCAGAGGATGAGGAGGAGGAGGAGGAGGAGGAACTGCCAAAAAGTTGGGTGAGATGTGGTCTGAACAGTCAGCAAAAGATAAACAGCAGTATGAGCAGAAAGCTTCCAAGCTGAAGAAGCATGAGAAGGATATTGCTGCCTACTGTGCTAAGGGCAAAAGTGAAGCAGGAAAGAAGGACCCTGGTAGGCCAAGAGGCTAAAAAAAGAATGAACCAGAGGAGGAGGAGGAGGAGGAGGAGGAGGAGGA
>NW_008359093.1:295142-295448 GCF_000622305.1 Nannospalax galili | reverse complement strand
GAAAGCTCAAAATCAACACTGAACAGAGCTCTAGTTACTACACGAACTCATAGCGATTGAACAACACACTCCTAAACAATGAGTGGGCCAAAGGAGAAATTAAGAAAGAAATAAAAGAATTCCTGGAATTCAACAAAAAGGACAATACAACAAACACAACCTCTGGGACACACTAAAAGCAGTCCTAACAGGGAAGTTTATAGCTCTAAGTGCCTACATTAAAAAATTGGAAACAGCCCAAATAAATGACCCAACACTGTAACTCAAGGCACTGGAAAGGCAAGCACAAATGAAACCCAACAGAAG
>NW_008359093.1:271634-294848 GCF_000622305.1 Nannospalax galili | reverse complement strand
AACCAAGAAGAGATTAACAGCTTAAACAGACCCATAACACAAAAAGAAATTGAAACAGTAATACAAAACCTCCTGACTGAAAAAAGCCCATGAAAAATGGATTTACAGCAGAATTCTATCAGACATTTAAACAAGATCTACATCCAATACTACCTAATTTATTCAAAAAGATAGAAATGGAGGGAAAACTTCCAAATTCATTCTATGAAGCCAGCATCACTCTAATACCAAAGCCAGATAAAGATACAATGAAAAAAGAAAACTATAGACCCATATCCTTAATGAACATAGATGTAAATATTCTCAACAAATATTTGCAAACCACATACAGACACACATCAGAAAGATCATTCACTACGATCAAGTAGGCTTTATTCCAGAGATACAGGGATGGTTCAATATATGCAACAAACGTCATTAATCGTATAAATGGACTCAAAGACAAAAACCACATTGTCATCTCAATAGATTCAGAAAAGGCCTTTGACAAAATTCAACATGCATTTATGTTCAAAGTCCTAGAGGAAATTAGACTGGAGGGAACATACCTCAACATAGTTAAAGATATATACAACAAACCCACAGCCGATATCATTCTAAATGGAGAAAAACTGGAAGTATTCCCATTAAAATCAGGAACCAGACAAGGATGTCCACTATCTCCACTCCTTTTCAACATAGTGTTTGAACTCTTGCTAGAGCAGTAAGACAGAAGGAAATTAAAGGAGTACTAACTGGAAAAGAAGAGATAAAGCTATCACTTTTTGCAAAAGATATGATACTATACCTATGAGATCCCTAAAGTTCCACCACAAAACTCCTAGAACTGATCAACATTTTCAGTATAGTGGCAGATTATAAAATCAATCTACAAAAATCAGTAGCCTTTCTACATACCAATAACAAGCAATTGGAGAAAGAATACAGGGAAATGCTCCCATTCACAACTGCTTCAAAAAACTAAAATATATTGGAATATATCTGATGAAAGACACCAAAGATCTCTACAATGAAAATTTTAAATCATTAAAGAAAGAGATTGAGGAAGACACCAGGAGATAGAAGGACCTCCCATGTTCATGGATTGGAAGAATTAATACTGTGAAAATGACCATAGTACCAAAAGCAGTATACAGATTCAATGCAACGCCAATCAAAATCCCTGTGATATATTCCACAGAGTTGGAAAAATGCATCCTTAAATTCATATAGAGGCACAAAAGACCCTGGATAGCCAAAGCAACCCTTAGCACAAAGAGCAACACTGCGGGGATTACTATACCAGATCTCAAAGTATACTACAGAGCCATAGTCATAAAAACAGCATGGTACTGGTGCAAAAATAGATGCATAGATCAATGGAACATCATTGACGATCCAAACCTGAGTACACACAATTTCAGCCACCTGATATTTGACAAAGGTGCCAAGAACACACAATGGAAGAAAGATAGCATCTTCAACAAATTGCACTGGCAAAACTGGATCTCCACCTGCAGAAGAATGAAACTAGATCTCTACCTTTCACCTTGCACAAAAGTTAACTCCAAATGGATCAAAGACCTCAATTTGAAACTGGAAACCCTGAAACTATCAGAAGAAAATACTGGCAAAAAAATCTTCCTTTCCTAGTTCCAAATACTTCACATAGCATACACACACACACACACACACATACACACACACACACGCGCGCACACACACACACACACACACACACACACACACGCACACAAAGCATTTTTAAGGGGAATGTTGAAGTGGTATTACATATGTTTAAAAACTTCTGCACAGCCTAGAAAGCAACAACAAAGTGAAAGAACAGACACATCTGACAGAGGTTTAATATCCAGAATATATGAAGAACTCAAAAAAGAAAGAAGCGAGAAACGACCCAATTGAAAGATGGGCTAAAGATCTAAACAGAGAATTCTCAAAAGAAGAAATAAAGATGGCTAAGAAGCATCTTAAAAGCTGGGCATGGTGGTACACATCTGTGGTCCCAGCACCTGGGAGGCAGGGGCAGGAGGATCTCTGTGAATTCAAGGCCAGCCTGGTCTACATAGTGAGTTCCAGGACAGCTGGAGCCAAAGGAAGACCATGTTTTGAAAAGACCAGAAAAAAAAGGTGTTCAACATCACTAGTAATTAGGGAAATGCAAATTAAAACCACTTTAAGATTTCATCTTACCCCAGTCAGACTGGCTAAGGTCAAGAGAACAAATGATACCAAATTTTGGAGAGGATGTGGGGAAAGGGGAACACGCATCCACTGCTGGTGGGCCTGCAAACTTGCTCAAGCCCTATGGAAAGCAGTGTGGAGAACTCTTAAAAAACTACAAATGAACCTACCATTTGACCCAGTTATATCACTCCTTGATTTGCAGGTAAATGGATGGATCTAGAAACTGTTATACTAAGTGAAATAACGCAGACTCAGAAAAATAAACAATGTATGTTCTCCCTCATATGTGGCTCTTAGCACCAAATCCTTTTAAATTCCAGGTCCTTTTAATAATATGATGCTATACAGCAGTCCCTTCTGCATGAAACAACTATCATCATCACGACTTCAGCTGAGCCTGATCACTAAACGTAGTCACAATTGGGTTTGCTGATGGTTGTGCTCATTCATTAAAGAAGTACCAAGCAGGGTCACTGGACCCTCACCTGAATATCCAGCCACTTTTCCCAGCCAACTAGTCCAGCCTTGGAAGACAAAAGAAAAATGAGGAAGACCCCAATAGAGGGATGGTTTTGGAAGCCCTTGTCAAGAAACTCCAATGGACTCTCATATGAACATTTGAAAATTGCCCTGTTCTGACTTTTTTCTAGTTCCCTGTCTAGAACTTGTAATGCTAATTACTCTTGCCTTTACTTCTCCTTCACATCTCCTATTCATGATTCAAGCACTTTCTTCTTCCCTTAGAGACAAAAGTTATACAATTTGGGAGGCTTAGACAGACCTACTGAAGGGGTAACTCCAATTGCCTCACCCTGCATCTCTGTTCAGCATGGAAGAAGCCAGAGCTGTCTGTGTCCCTATTCCCTATTGGGAATTTGGGTAACCTCTTCAGAAGATGGTGTGATAAGAATAGGAGGTAGGAATTGGGTAGGCAGTTAGGGTAAAAAGACCTCAAAGAAAGGTAGCCAATTTCTTGGCTAAAAATCAGTATGTCCTTGGGCCTGTTAGCAACATACTCTATTCCAAGGACAAAAATGTCAAAAGTATTTGGGAGCTTGTATCTATCTAATCCCTAAAAGATTTTAGGGTTACCTCTTCAGAGGGGGAATGTTGGAGGGGAGGGAGTGGGCATGGATTTTCTCAAAACACCTTATATATATATATATGTTTGAAATTCTCAATAAAGTTTTTTGTAAAAATTTTTTTTAAAAAGAAAAGAAAAATAAGGACCAAAAGCCACACTGAAAAAAAAAAAAAACCCAAAACAAACAAAAACCATGCCTGGAAGCATCATGTGCTAAACAGACATCTAAAGTGAAAGTGGTGGAAAGAAGATGATGGGCTAGACTCCTACCAGTGAAATGCAGGGGAAGAAAACACGCAAGAGAAGACAACATACTCTATTTCTGCAAGAGACAGTATCTGCCAATCAACGTCTTGAGTCAGGCGAGCTCACCATGCAGGAGCAGCAGTGCAACAGTACCAGGTTGAACCAAGCACCAAGAATCCAGACAATGGAGCTTCTCCTCACACTCATCAGCCCCGCAGGATCAGTCAGCTGGACCATCTATCAAGAATTGGAATCGTTTTATGGTAGAGAGATCTGGGGGAAAATGATCATGATTTGCTGTATATATGGATGAAATATTCGAAGAATAAAAAATGTCACAGTAAAAAAAGAAAGTACTAGAGGTATTAGCCAGGAATTGTAGCAGGTCTTTATTCCTAGCGCTCAGGAGAAAGAGGCAGGAAGATCTCTGTGCCATCAAGGCCAGCTCAGCTGGGGTTCCATGGGCGAGACCGTGCCTCAAAAAAACCAAGAAGAGAGAAAGAAGGAAAAATTGGAAGCAAACTTGGGATGAGCCCAGGATGCGACGTGGAAGCAGAGTGCGGGGATCAGCTCAGACTTAGGAACTGCCAGACACTAACCACCGCCCCTTGCCCACGCTGGGCCACTGCAGAACATCCTGAGAAACAGATGCAGTGGAAAACAGAGTCCGTTACCTTAATAGAGGTGACCCAGGCTCTGAAAGATGACAGCTCATGTTCTCTCTCACATGTGGCTTCATAGCGTCTAACTTTTAAATATGCGTATTTTGTGGAACGGGAGTGAGTATTGTACAGGAAACAGGGAAAGGAGCCCATGGGTGGGTTAAAAATCAGCTTGAAGGGGAAGGTTAGGAAGGGCACAGATCACATAGGACATGAAAGAGGAAGAGGTAATACTGGGCCTGGGACGAACAGTATAAGCTGCAATAGGAGCAGAGAGATTACGGAGGGGGAAGAGATGACGGAGGGGGCGGGGGCTGCTCAACCGACACAGTGAGAAAATGCTTTAAGGAAAACTTACTTTGTAAGCTATGTTAAAAATAGAAAACAGTGGGGTGTGGTGGCACACACATTTATTCCCAGCACTCAGGAGGCAGAAGCAGGCAGATCTATGTGAGTTCAAGGCCAGCCTGGTCTACATAGTGAGTTCCAGGACAGCTGAGGCTACAGGGAGACCCTGTCTCAAGAAGACCAAAAAAAAAAAAAGAAAAGAAAAGAAAAGAAAAGAAAAGAAAAGAAAACAACCAAAATAAAAATAAGCAAAAAGTGAAAGCGTTTGAAAACATCTGATTTGTGCATGGTGGTGAATAATCCAGGAATCTCATATTCTGGCAATTTTTGTGAATATCAGTACAAGCATCGTGGAAAACTGGTGGCATCTATAAGTTTGAAGCATGTATGAACTTACATGACAATAACCCCACTCCTAAGAATAAGCAACCAATCACATTTCTTTCTCTATCATAAAGAAAGGTGGAGATTATAATCCAGTGATACTTGTGGGTGCTTCAACCTACAGACCACCCACACATGCACAGTAACATCCCATGATCAAACAATTGATATTTGCATAACAGAATTTTACACACCAGAGCTAATTAAGACCAATAATACATGCACTAAACATATGTACTAAAAAATCCCAGCAAAGCGTGTAATAGTTATTGATGTACAACTCTATTCCTAGAAGCCCAGCCCAGATAAAATGTAACCTAACTCTGAAATGTTAGAATAGCTATACAACTATATACCCCGAGTTCTACTTCCTCCAACAGTACAAAGGAGGTCTATTGTTGTTGTTGTTGTTGTTAAGTCAGAGGAGAAGTAAGGAAAATTCTTGAGCACTGTCCAACAAAGGACAATTGAAGATTTAACATACTTGGGAGCTTTTGAAAGTTCTGCCCACATTGAGATTTTGTGGTTTACCTGGATGTCTGGGACACTCACAGGAAGATGATACGAATGGGTCTCCCCTACTATATCTGTGAAGACGGGAAAAAAATTGCTCACAGTTGTTCACAAGATGCTTCATCCTAAGAGCTGCTGTAGCCTCTGAGACACCATGAAAGACAGGGATTAAAATGACTGCCGTCATGTGCTTGAGAATTTATTTGTGTTCCCCCACATTCAGGATAGTGAAGTGAGGCATGACGCTAACGAAGAGAAACAGGGGCTAGAGAGATGTTTCAATGGTCAGGAGCACTGACTGTTCTTGCAGAAGACCTGGGTTTGAATCCCAGCACCCACATGGTAGCTAACAACCATCCATAACTCCAGTTCCAGGGGATTTGATGCCCTCTTTTTTCCTCCACAGGGACTTCACAGCACAGGTGCCCTTACATACATGCAGATATAATACTCATACACAAACACACAAAGGTAATAAAAACAATGATCAGTATTCCATCACAGTGTGAGACATGTGGACCATAACTGTCCAGATCTATGGAAGTCACTCTACCAAATTTGATTAGTGGATATCTGTCTGCAGAGCCACATGAATTTGCATAAGAACATGTGGTGTGGTGACAACGAACAAGCTGAGATCCAATGTTCTTATTGCTAAATATTTACTTTCAGTTTTATTTTTCAAAGGTTTAAGTATATAATGGCAAATATAGTTTTTAGAAGTGTATGTACTTAAACTAAGAAGTGACAATTTGAGAATCACTGTTATCCTGTTAATTTAATACCTCTAAATTTTATAACGACCCGATGTGGATGTGGATGGTAGCAATATTTTCATTGTCAAGACTTGGTCTTGACACAAACTGAAATTCAAATGCTGGTAAGAGGCAGAGTGGATGGATATCTAAAATATTTGAATGTGGTGAGTCTGGGTGCAAAGACAGTCAACTAAGTCTGGGTTTACAAAAAGAATGATCCAAAAACACTACAGACTTGTAAGTTGCATTCAGAATTTGCCATCCTGTGCAGTTTGCTAGCTCTTTATATTTTTGACTCTAAGAAGTTTTCATTTGGATGTAAAGATTTATTTTACAGGCAAATGTGAAGTGCAAATTAACTTTCAAATGTTTTAATAAAATACAGGACTTTGATATTAGTCTGAACTTATAGAAAGCTGTCCCATCTTCAAGTTGGATTCAAAAGTGCAAGTTTGACCTAATATTTATATCGCCATAAATATGCATTATCATTCCAAGAGGAAAAGCCATGGTGACCTCTTTCAAAAATCTTTATGTCTGCTTCAGTTTGCCATGGGTCTTGCATATGCTGACACCATTGCTGTAGGTTCATATGAGCAGGGTCCCAGGAGCTTGTAGGACTGTTTCCATATGGCCGTGCACCTCCTCCCTGGCTCTTACAATCTCTGCCCCCTCTTCCGCAATGGTCCCTGAACCCTGGGTGGGTGAAGTTTAATATAGAATTCCAGTTGGGAGGGGGGAGTATAGGAGGGTGCCAGTGTGGAAGGAGGTATAACGGTGATTAAGATTGATGGAGATGTTCTGTATGAAATACACAAATATTCAATAAATTTTAAAACATTTACGAATGGCACTGCTTTGTACAAAGCTCAGCATGAAATTCTAGTATATGCTAAAATAATGTGACAAAAATTCAGTTAATGAAATTTTTCATTTAAAAATCTATACATATTTACTAATTCTTTTTTAATATTATTTATTTATTATTTTTATTTTATGTGTATGCATATATTGCCTGCATGTAGGTAAGTACACCCGTGTTGTGCAGTGCCTGCATAGGACAGAAGAGGGTCTCAGATCCTCTGGAACTGGAGTTACGGACAGTTGTTAGCTGCCATGTGGGTGCTGGGATTCGAACCCGGGTCTTCTGCAAGAACAACCAGTGTTCTTAACCACCAAGCCATCTCTCCAGCCCTTATTTACTAATTCTTATACTGATAAAACTGGTACTTATGAAACCAAATCAATGATGCACTCCAATATCGGAAATGTATGTAGACACATAAAGAAGAAACGTGAATAGAGTCTAAGGAATGTGAAAACAAACATACTACAAATTGGAATGAAGAACCAACGGCGGGTACAAGAGAAGCTAGGGGTAGAGACCTGCCTTCCACAGACAAGGTCCTCCGCTCAGTCAGTAACATCAGCAAACAATTAGGGAAATCTTGTTATTAGGCTGGGCTTTAATTATAATATTATTAAACCAGTGCAAATTACTCAACATCTGTATGTTCCTGGCAATCATTGTACCTTATTCACACGGCACCTTCTCTCCAATGCTCTGATGCCAAATGCAGGAGGGAGAGCCTCCAGACCAGAGTCACTATACCTCCGATCATCAATGCTGAATCAGTTACTGTCTCTATAACTGGATCATGAACATAGTGTTACATAAGAATATTTTTTACTCCAGAAACAATTCACATCCTGTTTCTTTCCAGGTTCAGATGATGCGTACATTTCATTCTAATCTTTATTATAGGCACAAAGCAAAAGTACACTGTAGAAATAAGACCGAAAAGTTAGTCTCTGTGTTGCTTAAGGCATGTGAATATCAGATTGATTTATTACCATCTTAAGCATCCTCACAGTCGCATTCATTACCCTGGGATTACTCACCCACAGTCACACTCAGTGAGGGATTTATACTGTTAGGAGCCATCAGGGAGTGACACAGCTCAGGGACAATGCTCCTTTAGCAGCTTACTTCTTAGCTCTGGAGTTACTCTTGTGCATTCTCTGTAAGTTCATGGATCTTTTTCTACCTCAGATTCCCTTCACCAGACATGAGTCCTCACTCAATCTCTCTTCTATGCTGGTTGTCTCTAAGACTGAAATATAAAATGCTTCGTGGTTCCTTACCTTGGAGGCATGGTGAGTTCAGGGTACAGATCCTGGTACCACCACAGCCAGCACTGTGGAAGGGGGAGGCAGCTCAGCCTGAGATAAAGGCCTGTGTCTCTGTGACCTCAGCTCCCTTCAGAGCTGCAATTTTCATTTCACCTGTAGCGGCAATGACAGCACTGGTTATGGGAGGCAGGAACATTTCTGAAATGATTCCTAGTAGCTAATTAACAAAACCACTTGAGTTTCTGGTGAGTATCTCCAAAGAGACAAAGTGTCTGAAGACCTTGAAGGCTGACTGGGTCTCCTGTGGAAGGTGTGGGGAACACTGAGGTCAGATTCCAGAGAGACTTGCAGAGAGGTCTGAGTGCTTCACTTGGTTACAGGCATTGCTGAGTTTTTCCAATGTAAATCAAATTAGTTATTTCTTTTAATTTATAACATATTTTAAAATCCTTTTATTGTTTGAGAACTTTGTACATACGTGTAATGTGTTTTGATAAAATATACTACCATTTTCTCTCTTACAATTCCTCCCCAAAGCTATTCTCTCCTAATTTCGTGTATTTTTTTAAACCACTGAGTCTACATCATGCTGCCAATATGTACCTGGGTGGAGGCCAGTCAGCTGGCACGTGTGTTGCCTCTCAGGTCCTCATCATGAAAGAAAACTGACTCTCCCTCTTATAGGAGCTAATTGCTAATAAATCCTCAGCTAGTAGCTGAACTTTTGTAACAACTCGACCATCCATGCTGGGATTTTGTCTGACTTGATCTTGTACAGATCTGCATGCTGTTACAGCTGCTATTAGCTCATGTGAATAACCACCCTCCTATGTCTAGAAAATCCAGTTTCACTGTAACCATTCAATACTTCTGGTTCTTACAATCCTTCTGCCCCCTCTTCCATAATGGTCCCTAAGCCCTGCATGGGTGAGGTTTAATATAAGAGTCCTATCCAGTGACATGTAATCTGCAGTCTCTTATTCTCTACGCTTTGGCCAGCTGTGGCCTTCTGTGTTCATCGCCTGAGGAAGCTTTGTTTGTGAGAGTTGAGCCATGCAGTAATATTCTCTCTACTCCATGTTCTGTGAGCTTTAGGATAGAAGTTCAATTGTAGATGTCTAATTTCAGGCTGTGCATATCACAGACACTTATTCTCTGTGTTTGACCATTGGTAATTCTGTATCTGTCTCCATCTGTTGTTAAAAGAGGCTTCTTTGATGAGTGGTGACAGATACACTTGTCTGTAAATATAAGGATCCATTTTTAGCATACAGCAAGATAACATGTTTGTCTAGGGATGTGACAGGCTTACAGTTTCCTCTAGGATCTATGATTTCTCCAGCCATATGTATTTAGCTATGTTTTCAGTACCACACATGAGTTCCCTCCCATTGAGCAGGCTTTAAGTCCAATTAGGTAGCTGTTATTTACCCCCAAGATAAAAGTGCCACTACTGCACCAATAGAGATAGTTTTCTGTGAAGGCTAATGTTGTGGTTATTAGACTTTAAAGCTGGGGTTGGACCATTGATTGATTTTTTTTTGCCCTTAGGAACTTTCATAATCTCCTCTAGAACTGTGAGAGCTAGTCTTCAGGGAGGAGGCTTCCGGGCCAGTTCCAGCTCCATTGTTCCAAGACCTCTGTCCAAAGTACGCCCTATCTTCAGCAGTAGGGTCTTACCTTCAAGTTCTAGGAGGTAATCGAGGGTCGTGGCAATAGCCTGTGTTATTTTGGGAGTCTCTTGGGCTTCCTTGGCCAGCAACTCAAGGGAGGTTTCTCCTGTCTGGCTCTGTGCTTCTTGTTATATAGCCTTCAGCTATACACATGCTTTTGAACTAATATATTTCCCTCTGGTTTCACTTACCACCTAAGCATTATTTATCTCTCCCTTCTCTCTCTTTTCAACCCTCCTCCTTCTCCAGTTAAAGTACCCCACTTTCCTCCTTGATAACACATGTCTCCTATTATTCCCCACTCTTGAGCTCCTTCTTCCCCTTTAGTCCTGTGGCTACTTGTATAAGCTTCCCCCTTTTCTTCTCATTTCTCCCATTTCCCCTTTGTAACCCCTGTCTTCTACTATCCCCCTCTCTTAGGCTCCTTTCTTCACTTTACCTCCATGATTTATTTTTATGCAAACTCAAACCAGAAAAAAAATTAGCCCCAACCTTAGTTGATCACTACTGGGTGAGGGAGAGTTGATATTCTTTAAGGGAGTGATGCTATAGAGGCTGAACAGGCTTCAGTGGATGAATGCACACTGAGGGACATCTAGGGACACAAACATGACTTGATAGGCCTTAACATATATGACAGAATGCATGAAATCTGGTGGAATGTGGCTATGGGGAAATGCAGATGGAGAGGGAGTCTGAATATGATTAAGCTGTATTGTATGAAATGCACAAAAATTCAAAAAATATATATTGAAAAAAGTAAAACCTCCTATCACCATCCGAAAAAAACACAAAATAAAAATGAAAACACAGCCCGTCTTTGTTTCCTCCAAGAAGGGCACTTTACCACCAAAGACAGAAACAACCATGGGGTGAAGGGATGGAAGAAAAGTATTCAAGCAAATACAAGCAGAAAATAATTAGATTTTTTTATTGGTCTTTTTGAGACAGAGTCTCCCTGTCGCTCTAACTGGCCTGGATTCGCTATGGAGACCAGGCTGGCCTTGAACTCACAGAGATCCACCTGCCTCTGCCTCCCGAGTCCTGGGATTAAAGGCCTGCACCACCACACTCAGTTATATGTTGTTTTTTAAATAGTCAACAAAATAAGCTTTAAATTAAATTTAGTTGAAGAGGTAAGGAAGGACGCTTCATAATGATTAGAGAAACAAGACATCAAGAAAACATTAAAAGTTTGCCATGTATGCACCAAACATGGATGTATCCAATTTCATACCTCAACACCATATTAGGGGGTGACCACAATATCCCACTCTGACATATTGATGCTTTATGCCAACTAAAAATAAGGAGAAATTTCTGGGTTAAATGACGTCATAGATCAAATGAACCTAACAAACATCTACAAAGCACACCAACCATGCACTGGGGAATCCATGTCCATTTGTTTATGGTCTCGTGTTTACTTCTTCCTTCCTTCCTTCTTCCTCCTTCCTTCCTTCCTTCCTTCCTCCCTCCCTCCCTTCCTTCCTTATTTCCTTATTGTTTTGTTGGCACGTATTAGTTATACATGATGATAACTTATGACATTTTCATATGTGCACTATATATTTTGATCCGATTCAACCCCATTTTTCTCTTTCATTCCACTTTGACCCCTGCTGCTCCTCTTCCTTCTCCCAGCTAGTCCTCTTCTATTTCTATCATAACTTTATTCCTTGTGCCCCAAAGAATTTCATGAGGGTTGCATATTAAGAAGATGAACAATGGTTATTTATAGGACCATGGGCAACTTACAAACGGCTATAGCTAATTGACTATAGATCCTAAACGGAGGAGTGAGGCCTCATCGGTTGCCTGATCTAGCTACTTTTAACTGCCTATGTTCATCTTAGGAGTTGTGGATCTTTCTCTAAAATATATTGTACAAAAGGGTCAGAAGAAAAAAAAGATAAATTCTTTCTCACTGGATGCTCTTGCAGAGGACCTGGGTTTGAGTCCCAGCACCCACATGACTACTAACGACCATCCATAACTCCATTCCAGAGGACTCTAATGCCCTCTTCTGACCTCCACAGGCATTGAGTGACACGGGTACACTTACAAGCATGCAGGCAATACACTAAAACACATAAAATAATAATAATAATTATAATAATAATAATAGTAGTAGTAGTAGTAATGATAATAATAATTGCTTTGTGTTCTACCATATGATATATTTGGGGGCACAAACCAATTTTATTTTATCTCACCCAAATTGATTAAAACTAGGTATCAACATCAAGAAAACAAACAAACCAATAAAAAGTGGGATATAGATCTGAACAGAGTTTTCAAAGAAGAAATACAAGTGGTTAATAAACACTTTTAAAAGTGTTCCTCATCAGCAACCAGGGAAATGCAAATTAAAATCACTATGGAAATCAGTGTAAAGATTTCTCAAAGGCTAGACTAGGCATTGGAAAATAGCTCAATGGTTAAGAGCAGTGGCTGTTCTTGCAGAGGACCTGGGTTTGGTTACCAACGCCCACACAGTGGTTAACAACCATCCATAACTCTAGTTCCATGAGGTCCAATGCGCTCTTCTGGCCTCTATGAACACTGCATGACAAGGGTGCATTTACATACATGCAGATAAAATATTTACATACATAAAATGCAAATTAAAAAATTTTAAAAATTAGAAAAAAAAAACCAGAAGTGATCTACAGTATGACACGGCTACACCACTCCTCGGCACTGACTGGTAAATCACAGACAGAACCTCCGAGGGATCCTGGTTACATTCACTAACTTGCACTGAGTCCCCAGTCTTCATAGCCACCCTGCACACACTGTTCTGCCTTAGGGAAGATTTTTCTTTTTGTTCCAGTGGATGCTAAGTAAAGGAAACAGCCTAGATGCCCATTAACCGACTAACAGATCATTAAAATGTGGTATACAGACACGATGGAATTTTATTCAACTTCAAAGAAAAGTGAAATTATGAAATTTGCAGGCAAATGGATGGGAACTAGAAAATAATATACTAAGTGAGGTAACCAAGGCCAAGAAAGAAAAGTACTGCAAGTTCTCTCATATGTGGATCTTAGCCACAAGTCCTTTCAATGTGTGTTTAACCTGGAGTGCCTCTAGAGGCCAGAAATTCAGAAAGTTTCCACTCAGTGGGTGACAGCTTAAGAAAGGGGAATATTCAAGCATAGATGAATTGAAAGTTCGGGGGCGTGGGGAGTTTTAAAAGGAATCACGGGCAAGGGGATAGGAAAGATGAAGAAGTTGACGGTGAGGGTTAAACAAAATGACAGATATATATGAAATATCATTTAGAAACCTACTGTTTTATAAATCAACCAAAAACTAAGCTAAAAAATAATTTGCTAGAAGTAGATGAGTGGGGAGAGCTACAGTTGTCTGTGAATATAAGGTTATATATTTAAAATATAGTAAGAAATTAGGTTGGTATAGGACAGTGACAGTACGAGGTTCTTCTCTAGGCCTATGACCTCTCCAGCCATGTCTACTTGGCCATGTTTACATTATCATGCATAGATTCCCTCCTATTGAGTGGGTCTTAAGTCCAATGAGGCAGCTGCTAATTACACACAAGGTATAGGTCCCATTACTGAACAATAGAATTTGCTGCACTGGTCATTGTTGTGGTTCATAGGTGTTACAGCTGGGTAGGATCACTGGTTGGTTTTCTCCCAGGCAGTTTGCATAGTATCTTCTGATACTGTGAGAGGTAGTCTTCAGGGATGAGGTTTATAGGCTCAGTTCTGGTTTAAATGCTCCAAGACCTATACCTGGAGTATACTGTGTCTTCAGCATTAGAGTCTTACCTCTAAGTTCTGAGAAGCAGTTAAGAGTTGTAGAAATGGCCTATGATATGTTGGTCTCTTGGATTACTATGACCAACAACTCGGAGGTTTCTCTTGCCTGGCACTGTGATTGTCCTTATACAGCCTTCGGTACACATGCGCTCATATATATATGTGTATTTCAGTAGGCTTAAGAAATCATAAATTTCCCTATGTTTTCTTCAAAGTATTATTTATCGCTCTTTCCTTTCTCTCCTGCTCTCCCCAGTTAGAATAACTGTCATTTTCCCTATGCAAGAGTTCTCCTGTCCCATTCTGTTGAGATCCTTCCTCTCTCCTTCCTGGGTTCCTCACTATTTTAATGAGTCCTGTAGTTACTTCATGAAGAATATTCACCTCTAAGGATTTGGAGCTAGGATCCACAAAGAGAGAACACTCATTTGTTGTTTCTCTGAGTCTTGGTTAGTATAGCCATTTCTAGTTCCACCCATTTACCTGCAAATTTCATTTTTCTTTACAGCTAAAGAGAATTCTACCATGTAAATGTACCACGTGTTCATTATTCATCGATTGAGGGACATTTAGGTTGTTTCCATTGCCTAGCTATTGTGAAAAGAGCAGCAAAAACATGTTTGAACAAGTATCTCTGTGGTAGGAACTTGAACGTTTTAAGCCTATGCCAAGGAGTTTTATAGATGGATCATATGATAAATCTATTTTTAGTGTTTTTTTTAAAATTTTTGAGTGTATGAGCACATTTTTAAAATTTTTGAGTGTATGAGTATATTGCTGCAGTGTACTGCACCTGTGTCATGCAGTGCCCAAGGAGATCAGAAGAGGGCATCAGATCCCCTGAAACTGGAGTTATCAACAGTTGCTAGCTGCCAGGTGGGTGCTGGGACTTGAACCTTTGCAAGAGCAGCCAGTGCTCTTAACCACTGAGCCACCTCTCCAGCCCCCCATTTTTAGTTTCTGAAGAATTCTCCAGTCTGATTTCCACAGTAGTTGCACCAGTTTGCAGTCCCACCAGCAGTGATTAAGGGCTCCCTCTCACCAGCATTTGGAATCAGATGGTTTCTTGCTCTTAGCCAATTGGACTAGAAAGATGAAGTCTTAATTTTAATTTACATTTTCCAAATTACTGTTTGTTGGACACTTTTTAAAGTACTTCTTAGTTATTTTTAGTTCATCTTTTGAGAAATATAATTTCAGACCTGTAGCCCATGTGTAATTGGGTCGTTTGTTTTCTTGACTTTCTTTTTTGAGTTTTTTGAGTGTTCTGGATATTAATTCTCTATCAGACATGGCGATGATCTTCCCCTACTCTGTGGGTTTCCTCTTCACTCAATTGGTTGTTTTCTTTGCTTATTGAAGGTTTTTAGTTTAATGAGTTAACTATTTTCTATTGTTGCCCTGAATTCCTTTGTGAATGGAGTTCAATTCCACAACTGGTCAAATATAGAGAATAAGTGATTGTGAGGTGTCCAGACTTCAGTGATACATGTACAATGCAAACTCCACAACTAAAGCTCAAGGAGCGTCTCTAAAGAGTGGGCAGAAAGATGGTTAGACCCAGAGGGGGATAAGAAACCTGCTGGTAGTTAACGTACTCTAGACATGTTAGGGAAGCTGCTGCACCATGAAATCTCCACAGTGCGGTAGCTTAGCAAGATTTGCAAAACCAGATGACATGCCAATTTGAATGGGGGAAATTTCATGTGATCTCACCCCAAGATGAAGAATTACAGGCAATCAGTGAATGCTGAAGGAGGTAGAATTAGTTTTCTCCAGGACCTAGCCCCCTGAGAGGCTATCTAGTCCCATGTGGTCAGTACTAAACATATGTACATACAAACACCAGTAAGTGAACTCTGTATTATATATATATATATATATATATGTGTGTGTGTATACATGTGTATATATATGTATGTACATGTAACAATAATAATATAAAAGAAAAGGACAAAAAAATGTGAAGAGGGAGGAGGGACTTGGGAGAAATTGGAGGAGGACTGGGAGGGGTAGAAATAATGCAAATACAGTAAGTGTGTATGAAGTTCTCGATGAATAAATTGGAGAGATATAATCAGCACGGCTGGATAATGCTGGTTCTAGATGCCATGGAACATGAAAACTCCCGGTGCCAGGTATAGGACACCTTACAAGGGAAGTCCCAGAGGCCCCCCAAAGCAATAGACATTTTTGTCCTTCTTGTTGGTTGACCACTAGAAATATATAATAAGAGCAAATTGCTGAAGACACCATAGACTTTGTGACAACATATAGGGAAATCAAGCTTGAGCTGCCCTGTCCAGTAGTCAATGCGGCTACCATTACTGGCCAAAGATAAGGTGGCCTGGCTGTAGACTCTGAAGGCAAATGAAGGAGAACAGCAAGGAAGAGGTTAAGAGCGATCAGGGACAAGGTCGAGACATTTCTTGAAAACAAGAATGTTGGACTTGGGGGGATGCCGCCTTAGTCATAGATCAGACAAAAACATCATAACTCTAAGTCATGGTACTGCAAGACATAAGATATCTGTTTAATGTTAAACACAATCACCAGCTGACTAGCCTTCCTGGAAGTTGTTAAAATCTATAGATTGTGTAAGAAACTAATATATTGTTTGTACCCTATTCATTAACTTTAAAGGTAAACCTGTAGAATGTGCTTTGTTCTTTGTGAAACTAATTCTTCATGTATTCTGGCACAAACACCAAGCTTGTGAGTGTAGTTTTGAGAGGATAGAAAAGCACTGCTAAAGAATTAAACTCACTCTTCCCCTCCATCAGAGGGTTGAGTCCTTTGCCTTTACTCATTCCATCCATCCACAAGCAGACCTGAGTCTCTACAGGCAGTTGCAGGAGAATCTGTGCTGGGCAACATTCAGTAATGCTGCCTGTGTGTTTAACACTGATCAAGTCAACAACATCATCTTCTGGGATTTTCCCCTCCAAGAGGCCAGGTGATTGTGCCTAAAACCAAGATCACATGTTCCCAGATGGATGGGAGCACATGGAGTTTAAATGGACCTATGATGTCACTAATGTGTGATTTTTCCCAACAGGAACCACTTCTGTGAGACATAAACACTGGTTCTAGGCAGGCCCCTGTATCTTTGGGAACTTCTGTGTGTTTTCAATCCACTCTTTCTCTAACTATCAAACAAAATACTAAACTGAGCCATTTATGCTTACATCTTTTTTCAACCATGAATTTGACCAAGATACTTTTCAGGTAAACATAACCTTAAGCAGCCTCAGTTTCATAGAAGGAATCCCTAGCACCCAGCACTGCATCTTCTTTAGTTAGCCATTAGGCAGTGCTCCCTTCTCCCACTGTAGAAGCCAGTGATGTCATAAAGGTATTTAAAGTATCAATCCATAATCCCCTCCAGCCATCTCGGCACACAGCCCCCACCCCCCGACAGTATTCTTTGAAGCCAAAGGCTTCACTAGCCACCATATTAAGGAGGAAGCAGAGATACGGTATGTCACTGAGCACCTGGAAGAACCACCATGATCCTTGCATTCTCAAAAATAACAGTTGGAAGCCCAAATTGTCAAGATAATTAAAACTCCAGAAGATCTCTGTGCTCATCTTTCTCTCTCTTCAGACTCTGTTTCCTCTTTCAAGTTCCATGGGATTATCACGTACTTCAAGTTGAGGTCTCAAGAACCAGGTGCTATGCCTCCTGACAGGTATCTTTACTGATCATTTTCCATTCTACTCAGGTGCTTGCACAGTCCACAGATTCTCTCCAGATAATATTGTCCCAATGCAGATGCTGTTACTGAACTTACAGGGGAAATGATAATCACTTCCCACTGAGGAGGTGAGGTCATGAATTCCAGTCTTTTATCACAGGTTCCATTCCACATCTGCCTAATGCAACCCAAGAACCCAATGTATGGTCAGCAAGGACCAAAAGGTGGGCACTTGGGGTGGGAGGTGTAGTGGTATGTGTATTATGATGATATTTCTAATAGCTTATATAAATAATTCATGGCAAATTACCAAATTAATTTTACATTATTCATTCACACCTGTGGTTTTTTTATAGCTACAAATTTTTGATCTTCAGAGTTGATGTTTAGGGGTTTATGCAAGCCTGCTTTTAACAGATAAGCTTAAGGTTTAAAATCTCCCTCAACAGCACTTGCTGATCCTTTGGGTCACCTATAGTCCTCTAGGACTGATGTGCAGATATCTGTTCTCTGATATTACCTGCTGGTTTTCTCTGTGAGAGATCAAGTTTCTGATTGTAAAATCTTATGGACAAATTTCATATCAGGAAACTATTCAAACGGATTCATAAAGGTACTAACCAGGAGAGGCAAAACCACTATCTTGACACCAATTCCAAATAAATGAGATAATTGTGTACCTGCACTGCGTCCTCAGCCTCATGGACACTGTGCTCACGCTGTTCTGCCTTAGGGAAGACTTGATTTTGTTCAGGTGGGTGACAGAAAATCTAATCACATAAACCAAAGATTCAAGACTAGGCTTGGGATTTAGAACATAGTACTATGAACACACAGACACACAAACAGGACATTTTTAGAAAACCCTTAACACATTGACATCTAATTCCATGCTATTCACATCATATTATGAGAGCTCATAATAAAGATCTTTCATCTTTGCTATTACAGCCCTGCCTGAAATTGTCTTCACTTACCCCAACTAAACACACCATCATCACTTCATGCACCTAAAAGTGCTCAGCACAGTTGTGGGCTGAGCAACAAGATAGAAGATATTCTTTAACATGCTAAACAGGTGTCTGCTGCCCAAATCTCCAGTGCTACTGTGTGACTCTTTTGGGGTAAGTTTTAGGGATAGCATGTAGAACTCAAGGGAGTCTGCAAACACCTATGTCTAAAATTTAGGCCTTTAAAAAACATAAGATTTATATATAAAGAAAACCCATTCGATTTCCCACGTAAAACTGAAAATGGCTCATATAAGGAAATATGTGGCTAGCCATTATTGAGAGAGAGGAGAAAGGAGAGAGAGAGGAAGGAGGGAGGTAGGGAGAGAGGAGAGAGAGAGGAGGGAGAGGAGAGAGAGGAGGGAGGGAGAGAGAGGAGAGAGAGGAGGGAGGGAGGGACAGAGAGGAGGGAGAGAGAGAGACAGAGGAGAGAGAAGACGGAGGGAGAGAGAGGAGAGAGAGGAGAGAGAGGAGGGAGGGAAAGAGGAGGGAGAGAGAGGAGGGAGGGAGAGAAGAGAGAGGAGGGAGGGAGAGAAAGGAGGGAGGGAGAGAGACAGAGGAGAGAGAGGAGGGAGTTAGGGAAAGAAGAGAGAAAGAGAGGAGGGAGGGAGAGAGAGAGGAGAGAGGAGGGAAAGAGAGAGAGGAGAGCAAGGAGGGAGAGAGAGAAAGAGAGAGAGAAATGGAGCACAAAGCAGGGACTTTTCTGTATCAGTGCTGGATTAACTTCTGTTTCTTAGTATCCAGATGCTGGAAATGCATCATTGCTGTTTTCAAACTACTCAGAACTTTCTGTAACTTTCCATGGAATAAAATATTTAAAGCAACACCCTGATGAATGAGCAGGTTCATATCCTTGTGTGAGGCTTGGGGCACTGATGGAGTCCTTCCTCTGCTCTCCACGGATCCTGATGATCAGCAAAAATTCAGAGTCTCCCACATTCTGTGAATTTCTACACTTAATGGTAAACCAGAATGATTATAGAGTCCACCACAACTTCAAGGTTGCCAGCTTCCCCTGGTGGAACTGGTTTGCAGCCTACCTTAAAATTCCTCCTTCCTCTTCTGACCCAGGAGCTTCTGTGCATATTTATTTCAGTTCCTCTTCCACATTTTCCCCATTCCTTCCTTTCCTTCCCTCTTAGTTTACCTCTCTGCCTTCTTTCTGTCATGCGACTTCATTCATCTGTGATCCTTAGTTACGCTTTTAAATATGTGCGACCGATTTACAGATAAACTGTGCGGTGCACACCCTGAACATTCTCAATGAGAATAAAGTGAAAAATGACAATTCCTACTCTGAGCCCTCTGCACGATGTGCTGATGAATGTCTCTGTGTTATGTGTTATGTTCCCTCTTCAAACAAACCCATATCTGGAGCTTCCTGAATTTCTTAATGATGAGAAGTTTTGTCAAAACCTTGAACATGTTCCACATCATTTTTCTTCTAGATACTTTGCATTATTATTTTGGTAAGTGGTGATATATAAATGTTATGTTCTTAGACCGTGGTATGGGGTGAGGAGTAACTTCACTGTCTATTCTAGTTCAGTGGAGATAAAGGTAGAGCTTTACTTAAAAATTATGTTGTATGTAATAAATATTATGTTCGATGTGCTTTCATTCTTTCCATTACATATTCTTATATATGCATGTATTCTTTTAGATTAATCTGATTGTTTTGTTTACCAATGTTACATGCAGACCTTTAGTGTATTCCACATTACTAATGTCATTTACAAATCTTAATTTAGAAAACACTTTCATATTGCTTTGGAGGGTTTATTTTTTCATATATATCAGTGTTTGTAAAGTCAATTTAGCTATTTCTGGTAAGTTCACATACCTTAAGAAAAGAAATGTGGAGAGGGTGGGTTCGGACCTCCATCGGGGTAGCTGCTCAGAGCTCAGCAGACCAGAGAGTGTGGAGTTCTGGCCTCCCTCTAGCCTCCAACTACCAGAGGGCCTGAGAACCCAGGGGCCAGCCTGACAGCCCCCGAATCCTGCCTCCACATGGTGGTGAGCTTCCCCTAATTGCTGCATACCATCCCCCTACCCGGGATTTTGTGAAGCCCTTCCCAAGGCCCCAGGGAAGGCTAAGACTGGAATCACAACAGATATCAGAGAGTGCCAAATTCTGGTCTCCCTCTGGCATAGGGTTAACAACACACAGGACTGCCTGAGAGAGCCTGGATCCTGCCTCCACATGGTGAAGGAAGCCCAAGTGTACCTGACTGGAACCTGAATTGGGTTTCTATGGGCACCCCTGAAGAGTTGATGTGAAGTCATCAGTTCCTTCCAAAATAAACCTGAAAGAACCTGAACCTTGTACCAACCAGCTTTACATAACCAATAAGAATCTAGGCACCTGGATAATAAAAACAGAAGCATACTTCAACTTAATTCTCATATCAGAATAATAAACAACAAAAGAAATTTACATGCCAAAACCACAATGAAAGAATAATAAAAAGGAAAGCCAAAGCACTATGTCCCCAGCAAAGCCCACCAATCCTATAGAAGAGTTCTGCAAGGAGAACCCCCTAGAGATAACGCAGGACATTGAATTTAAAAGAACAATCATAAACATGATCAAGGAATTCAATGAATTTAAAGAACACACAAACAAACAAATCAAAGAGCTAAAAGAAGATAGGGATAAACTTCTGAATGAGTTCACAAAGGAGGTAGAAACATTGAAGAAAACTCAAGCAGAAATGAAAAAGGAAGTGCAAAACTCAATAAGCCAACTTAAAAGAGCAAGGGAAAGCCTCATCACTAGAATGAATGAAATGGAAAACAGAATATCAACACTGGAGGATAAAGTTGAAGAATTGGACTATTCAAGCAAAGATTATGGAAAATTTTAAAAAACACAGGAATGAAATATGCAAGAGCTGTGGGACACCATGAAAAGACCAAATCTATGGATCATAGGAATAGAGGAAGGAGAAGAATTTCAGATTAATGGTGTTGACCAGAACTTAAAAGGGATACTAGAAAAGAATTTCTCAAAATTAAGGAAGGACATTGCCATACAAATACAGGAAGCACATAGAACAGCAAATAGGCAGGATCAGAAAAGAAACTCCCCATGACAAATCATAGTAAACACACTAAATGTACAGGACAAAGATAGAATACTGAAAGCAGCAAAAGAAAAACAACAAGTCACATACAAAGGAAAGCCCATCATAATTACAGCTGACTTATCAATGCAAACTATGAAAGCTAGAAGAGCCTGGACGACCAAAATATTCTCAGTTCTATATGATAATAGATGCCAGCCCAGAATACTATACTCAGCAAAAATGTCTATTATAGTTGAGGGGGAAAGAAAAATCTTCCACGACATGAACAGCCTGAAAGAATAGGTGTCCACAAAACCAGCCCTTCAAAGAATACTTGAAGCAATACAGAGAGCAGAGAGAGAAAAACTATACGGGCAATGAAAAAAAATAAGGTATAGTTGTGGAAACACAAAATTAGGTCAAGAATTCAAACAGAAATTAAATAACTGGAACCAATGTACATCTTTCAATAATAACTTTAAATATCAATGAACTGAACCCCCCCCCAGTCAAAAGACACAGGCTAAGTGAATGGATTAAGAAATAAAATCCATCCCTTTGTTGTGTGCAAGAAACCCATCTCACCTTCAAGGACCGGTATTAACTACCTTAAGGTAAAAGGATGGAAAAGATTATTCCAAGCGAATGGCACTAAGAAACAAGCAGGGGTAGCAATTCTAATACCTGACAAAATAGATTTCAAAATAAAACTAATCAGAAGAGATAAGGAGGGTCACTTCATTCTGATCAAAGGAGCAGTTAACCAAGAAGATATTACAATACTGAACAAATATGCACCAAACTCTAGTGCATCCAAATTTCATAAAAACAACACTACAGGACTTTAAGACACAGATTAACCCCAACTCTTCAATAGTAGGCGACTTCAATATCCACTGTCTCTATTTAGACAGGTCAACTGGACAAAGGATAAACAGAGAGACATCTGAATTAAATGATACCATATATCAAATGGAACTAACAGACATCTTTCGATTATTCCACCCAAACACCAAAGAATACTCTTTCTACTCTGCACCTCATGGACCTTTTGCAAAAACTGACCACATACTGGGCCACAAAACAAACCTCAACAAATACAAAAATATTGAAATAATTCCATGCAGTCTATCAGACCACAAAGCAATAAAGCTCAAAATCAACAATGGACGAAGCCCTGGTCACTACACGAACTCCTGGCAATTGAACAAAACACTCCTAAACAGTGAGTGGGTCAAAGGAGAAATTAAGAAATAAAAGAATTCCTGGAATTGAAGGAAAATGACAATACAACACAACACAACCTCTGGGACACATTAAAATCAGTCCTAAGAGGGAAGTTTATAGCTCTAAGTGCCTACATTAAAGAATTGGAAAGAACCCAAATAAATGGGTTCTAACACTACAACTCAAGGCACTGGAAAGGCAAGAACAAATGTAACCCAAACCCAGCAGAAGAGAAGAAATAACAAAAATCAGAGCAGAAATTGATGAAACAGAAACAAATAATACAAAAAACGGTCTAAGAGCTGGTTCCTTGAAAAGCTAAATGAGACAGACAAACCCTTATCCCAGTTAATCAAAAGAAAGAAAGAGCGAATCCAAATCAACAACATCAGAGATGAAAGGGGAAACATCACAACAGACACCCAAAAGATT
>NW_008359093.1:251684-271515 GCF_000622305.1 Nannospalax galili | reverse complement strand
GCATATCTGAAGTCATGGGAACCACCAAAGTTATACCAAGAAGAAATCAACAGTTTGAACAGACCCATAACATATATGGAAATTGAAACAGTAATACAAACCCTCCCAACTAAAAAGAGTCCAGGCCCAGATGTATTTACAGCAGAATTCCACCAGACATTTAAAGAAGACCTCCAACCAATATTTCTTAAATTATTCAAAATGATAGTAACAGAGGGAGAACTACCAAATTCTTTCTATGAAGCCAGCATCAGTCTAATACCCAAACCAGGTAAAGACACAACTAAAAAAGAAAACTATAGACCCATATCCTTAATGAACATAGATGCAAAAATTCTCAGCAAAATACTTCCAAACCGCATACAGACACACATCAGAAAGATCATTCACCATGATTAAGTAGGCTTTATCCCAGAGATGCAGGACTGGTTCAATAAAAGCAAGTCAATAAACCTCATTAATCATATAAAGGAAATATATGAACTCCCCTTAATTGGGGTCCAGATTTTGGGGCTTGAGTCTGCTGGTTCAGGCTGCAGTCTAAATAAAATAGTCGTGTCCTGTACACTCCCAATCTCCTGCCTGACCTTTACCAACAGTTCTGGTGCATTGGTAAATAATAAAGCTATATACAACAAACCCACAGCCAACATCATTCTAAACAGAGAAAAACTGGAAGCATTCCCATTAAAATCAGGAACCAGACAAGGATGTCCACTATCTCCACTCCTTTTCAACATAGTGCTTGAAACTCCTGCTAGAGCAATAAGACAGGAGAGGGAAATAAAGGAGTACTAATTGGAAAAGAAGAGGTCAAACTATCACTTTTTTACAGATGATTATACATAAGTACTTAAGAGATCCCAAAAGTTCCACCAGAAAACTCCTAGAACTGATCAATACTTTCAGTATAGTGGCAGATCATAAAATCAATCTACAAAAATCAGTAGCCTTTCTATATACCAATAACAAGCAATTGGAGAAAGAATACAGGGAAATGCTCCCATTCACAATTGCTGCAAAAAATTAAAATATCTTGGAATAAATCTGAACAAACACACCAAAGGTCTCTACAATAAAAATTTTCAATCGTTAAAGAGATTGAGGAAGACACCAGGAGATGGAAGAACTTCCCATGTTCATGGATTGGAAGAATTAATATTGTTAAAATGACAATGCTACCAAAAGTAATATATAGATTCCATGCAATCCCAATCAAAATCCCTGTGACATACTTCACAGAATTAGAAAAATGCATCCTTAAATTCATATAGAGGCACAAAAGACCCCAGATGCCAAAGCAACAATGCTGCGGGAATGACTATACCAGATCTCAAAGTACACTATAGAGCTATAGTCTTAAAAACAGCATGGTACTGGCACAAAAAAGGTACATAGATCAATGGAACATCATTGAAGATCCAAACCTGAGCACATGCAATTTCAGCCACCTGTTGTTTGACAAAGGTGCCAAGAACACACAATGGAGGAAAGGCAGTATCTTCAACAAATGGTGCTGGCAAAACTGGATCTCCACTTGTAGAAGAATGAAACTAGATCCTTATCTTTTGCCTTGCACAAAATTCAACTCCAGATGGATCAAAGACCTGAATATGAAACTGGAAACCTTGAAACTATTAGAAGAAAATATTGGCAGTAACTTACAGGATATAGGTGTAGGAAAGGATTTCCTAAATCAGATGGAAGTTGCTCAGGAATTAAGGTCAGCAATCAATAAGTGGAACCTCATTAAACTAAAAAGCTTCTGTACAACAAAAGAAACAATCAAAAAGTGTAGAGAAAACCCACAGAATGGGAAAAAATCTTCACCAGTGACACATCTGACAGAGGTTTAACATCCAGACTATATAAAGAACTCATAAAAGAAAGAAGTGAGGAACGACCCAATTGAAAGATGGGCTAAAGATCTAAACAGAGAGTTCTCAAAAGAAGAAATAAAGATGGCTAAGAAACATCTCAAAAAGTGTTCAACATCCTTAGTAATTAGGTAAATGCAAATTAAAACCACCCTAAGGTATCACCTTACCCCAATCAGACTGGCTAGGATCAAGAGAACAAAGGATACCAAATGCTAGCTAGGATGTGGAGAAAAGGGAACGCTCATTCACTGCCGGTGGGATTGCAAATTTGTGAAGCCTCTATGGAAAACAGTGTAGAGAACTCTTAAAAAAACTAAAAATGAACCTGCCATATGACCCAGTTATACGACTCCTTGGCATATACCCAAAGAACTCATCCTATTGTAGAGACAATTGTACAACCATGTTTGTTGCTGCTCTTTTCACAATAGCTGAGGGATGGAAGCAACCTAAGTGTCCCTCAACTGATAAGTAGTTAACAAAAATGTGGTATATTTACACAGTGTAGTTCTAGTCAATAGTAAAGAAAGATAAAATAATGAAATATGCAGGTAAATGGATGGATCTAGAAACTGGTAATACTAAGTGAAGTAACACAGATTCAAAAAAATAAATGACATGTTGTCCCTCATATGTGGCTCCTAGCACCACATCTTTTTAAATTCCTGGTCCTTTTAATAAGATGATGATATACAGCAGTCCCTTCTGCATGGAATAACTACCATCATCACGACTTCGTCTGAGCCTGATCACTAAACATAGTCACAATTGGGCTTGTTGATGGTTGTGCTCATTCATTAAAGAAGTGCCAAGCAGGGTCACTGGACCCTCACCTGAATATCCAGCCACTCTTCCTAGCCAACTAGTCCAGCCTTGGAAGACAAAAGAAAAATGAGGAAGACCCCAATAGAGGGATGCTTTTGGAAGCCCTTGTCAAGAAACTCCAATGGACTCTCATAAGAACATTTGAAAAGTGCCCTGTTCTGATTTGTTTCTAGTCCCCTGTCTAGAACTTGTAATGCTAATTACTCTTGCCTTTACTTCTCATTCACATCTCCCATTCATGATCCAAGGACTTTCTTCTCCCCTGAGAGACAAAGTTATGCAATTTGGGAGTCTTTTAGATAGACCCACTGAAAGGGTACTGCAATTGCCTCATCCTGCGTCCCTGTTCAGCATGGAAGAAGCCAGAGCAGTCTGTGTCCTGATTCGCTACTGGCAATTTGGGTAACCCCTTCAGAGGATGGTGTGATAAGAATAAGAGGTAGGAATTGGCTAGGCAGTTAGGGTAGAAAGACCCCAAAGAAATGAAGCCAATTTCTTTTGCTAAAACTCAAAATGCCCTTGGGCCTGTTAGCAACATAATCTGTTCCAAGGCCAAAAATGTCAAAAGTATTTGGGAGCTTGCATCTAATCCTTAAAATATTTTAGGCTGATCTCTGTGAGTTCGAGCCCAGCCTGGTCTCCATAGAGAATCCCAGCCAGCTGGGGCTACAGGGAGACCCTGTCTCAAAAAGACCAAAAAAAAAAAAAAAAGATTTCAAGGTTACCCTTCAGAGAGGGGAATGTTGGAGGGGAGGGAGTTGGCATGAATTTAATCAAAATACCTTATATGCATGTATGAAATTCTCAATAAAGTTTTTGTCTAGCTTTCTGTTTAAGATCTGTAAATTCACTATTAAATAATTTGCAAGCAATTTTTATGTTTTTAAATAAAGTTCGATAATACAGAAAAAAAACATCTTTAATAAATGTTTGCTTAGCTACAAAAATGAGATCTGTAAGAAAACACATGTGATTTCTTTTAAACAAGGATAGTTTACCAGCAGCTAGGCAAGCTGATTGGTGTTATTTAAAAATGACTTGTGAAAGGCATCTTCAACTTATGTTAATCTCTGAATAGCATTATATAAATGCTATTAAATTCTTGGAACCCCTGGAGAGATGGCTCAGTGGTTAAGAGCACTGACTGCTCTTATAGAGGACTCTGGTCAGATGCCCAGCACTCACACGGCAGCTGACAACTGCCCTCAACGCCAGTTCCAGGGGATCCGACACCTTCTTTTCTGACCTCCTTGGGCACTGCACTACAGAGGTGCACTTATACACATGCAGGCAATACACTCATACACATGAAAATAAAAACAATATAAAAAATTAAAGAAAGAAAAGAAATGTAACTAAAATATGATATATTTATAACATTAAAATTATACTCTATATCATGTCAGGAATTACACATTCCTACCCTTCCACCCTGTGTAATCGCTGTCGGTATATTTACTTTTTCATTTTCTAACCCAAAAAGGAATCACTGGTAGCAGTTTCTGCATCTTGGTCTTTTCAAGTGGCATGTCTTCAGGGGACAACGCATCAGTGCAAAGATCTTCACTCACTCCTCCTTCAGCTGTTGACTACTGTGCTCTACAGTCACTAATCCTAAAAACAGATACTGAGAGCTCCTAAAATGCAGGCCTATAATGACTTGTGTTTTTGAGCATGAGCAAACATTCTGGGTCTATTTAAACTGAGAATATGTAGTCTATACAATATGTGGGAAACAGGCATCTGAGGTAATTCACTTATTTTAACAGTGTTAACTCTTCCTTCCTCTGACACTATTAAACCAGCATCCTCTTGGGGTTGATGTGATGCATTCTGTAGGCACAGATATAGGGATTATTTTCCTCACTCAGACAGCACTTGGCATCATAGGAAACTCCTCCCTCCTCTGCCTGTATAGTTTCACTCTGCTCAGTGGAAATCGCTTGAAACCCATCGATTTGATCATCAGTTAACTAGTTTTGGCCAACTGTGTGGTTCTTTTCTCTAAAAATATACCTCAGATGATAATAATTTGGGGTGGAAATACTTCCTGGATGATGCCAGATGTAAACTTGTCTTCTATTTTCATAGAGTGGGGATTGGAGCATCCTTCACCATAGTGTGTCTCTTCAATGGCTTCCAGGCCATTAAGCTGAACCCTAGGATTTGCATGTGGATGGACCTCGAGATTCGATCCCAAAAGTTCATTGGTGGCTGCTGCCTCCTGAGCTGGTCCCTACCTACATCTCTTGATAAATGCATTTCTTCCTGTCATAATTAATGTACCATTGAATGAGAGAAATCTTAGTATAGGAACTAATCATGGGTCTTGCTGCTAGATGACGCCAGCTATACATGCCTCATTTGTGTACTGTCTTATACTTTTCTCCTGACATGATGAGTTTGCTTTTCATGATCTGGGCCAGTGGGTTGGTGATCCATGTGCTTCACAGACACAGAGAGTCCAACACATCCACAGCTCCAGCCTCTCCTCTGGTGCTTCCCACGAGGACAGAGCCACATGCAGAATTGTCATCCTGGTGTTCTTTGCAGCCTTTTATTCAGTCTACATTATTTTGACTCCTTGGATGGTTCTTGCTGAAAGGAGTGGCCAGTGGGTAGTGGACACCTCTGTACTTCTGGCTTCTTGTCTTCCAGCATTCAGCCCCTATGTGCTCCTCATCAGTGACACTCAGGTCTCCCAGGTCTGTTTTGCCTTCAGAGCAAGAAAATAACATTGTCCCCTAATTCATGTGCGTGCTAGTAGCTGGCTGTTTTCAAAGTATATTGTTAATACACTTTATCAATTTGTAGCCCTTTATACAAAGAATACATGATGTCATGGAACAAGGAACAACCATTTCTCTAGTGTTGTTCATCTTAGAAGGGAGTTCAAAACTTGTATCCACAATTACACAAATAATCACTGAAATTCTTAGTGGTTTTCCTTGGTGGAAATACTTATTTTAATATTGTGATGTAGGAAATTTGTGAGTTTAAAGCCCAGTTAGGGCTTTAAACTTTCATCTGGGGCCTTTTGAAAATTCTCAGAAATGGATTTTCTTACTTGCTTCTGTTTTCACTTCTAAAGTATCTTTGCTTTCTAATGTTATCTGATTGTTAACTGACAAATAATAGTGTTAATAGGGGCTACGATGTGATTCTTTAACCTAAATGTACATTGTAGAACACTTCACTCAAGCTAATTGACCATCCTATGACTTCATGACCATCATCTGTTTTGGTAAAAGTGTTAAAAATCTCTCTACTCCTAGGGGAGGAGCTATGGGCAATAATTGGCTTCTAGAGGAAGGAGGCCCATTTTTCTTCAGGTGGTGTAACCACTGGTAAATTGTCAATAATCCAGTAAATAGCATGACACCCATGCACATGTAGGCCAGCCAAATTAAATTAATATGGTTATTAAAACTAGACATGATCAAGCTGGAAAGATGGCTAAGTGGTTACGAGGGCTTACTGCTCTTGCAGTGGCCCAGGGTTGACTTCCCATAACCCACATGTAGCAACTCACAAACACCTGTAGATCCAGTTCCAAGGTGTTAGTTCCCCAAAATGTTGGCAGTGCTGCCAAGCTCCCTAGGATGGTGGGCTAACAGGTTCCTCAGCCAGAAAGAGGGAAGTGAATAGCGTTTCTCAGAAACCAAGTGACTCAACACCCACTGCTTATCAGGAGACCACAGCCTCCTCATTCCCCAAAGGTCATGCCCCAGGCATGCAAGCCCTGGAAAGTGACCCAAGCCCCTCACTGCCTGTAAAACCTGTTTTTGCTTCTTCTAGTTGCTGCTGTTCTCTGCCTTTGAGAGGTAGCTCAGTGGTTTCTTCTTTAATAAACTCTTTCTCTCACTCACAGAGTGGTCCTGTCCAATGGTTTTCAGGACACGCTTTCAACACAGGGGATCCTACAACCTCTGGCCTCCACTGGAATCTGCATTCACATGTGCAAATGAACTCTCACAGACACATGGACAGCCAGATAGACAGCCAAACACACACACACACACACACACACACACAAACATTTAAAAAATTAAAAACTTTAGACCTGAGGATCCTGACAAGATTGCACAGCTATTAAAAGAACTTGCTGAAAATTATTGCAGAAGACCTGCTTTCAGTTTCCAGCACCCATATGGCAGCTCACAACTTTCTGTATCATTCAAGTGAATCTAATACCCTCTTTCTGGCCTTCATGGGCACTGTATCCACTTAGTGAGCTTATTTACCTACAGACAAAATGCTTATACACTCCAAATCAAAATAAATAAATCCAGGGACTTTTGCAGTTTCTCATAAATTTCAGGATTATTTCTATTTCTGTGAAAGATGTCATGGGGATTTTATTGGGATTGCACTGAATCTGTGAATTGCTTTAGGTAAAACGATCATTTTCACAACAGCAATTCTACCAATCCATGAGCACATGTAGTCTTTCCATTTTCTAGTGTCTTCCTCAGTCACTTTCTTTAAAGATTTATAGTTTTCCTAACAGAGATGTTTAATGTCTTTGGTTAGGTTATTCCTAGATATTTTATTCTTTGAGGAAATTGTGAATAATGTATTTATTTTTATATTACCTGTATGAGTTTTGCCTACATATATGTCAGTTCACCACATGGACACAATGTCCCTGGACCAGAAGAGGGTGTTGCATTCCCTGGAACTGGAGTTATGGACTGTTTTCAGCCACCAAGTGGGTGTTGGGGTGGCAACCCAATTCGAGTCCTCTGGAACAACAGCCACTACTCTTCACTCAAACATAACTTCAGCCCACTTTTTTTTCAGTGTATAGTTAACTTTATCTGTTTGGTCCTGAACTGGAACACTGATGTTGTCTCTAGGTTTTGACAAAAAGTTAACAAGGTGTAATTACTTACTATAGCCCATATTACTTTCATTCAGTTGATAGAGGTAGAGTTTGATTTCCAGGAATGAATATTTTGGGTCAGGGCTCAATGTTTATATGTGGTCAGGTCATTATTAATCTGTATATTCAGTAAAGTTTTGAAGACTGATGTCTGCAGAAGTCAAAGTCTAGTGACACTTTATTTTACATTCACTAAACTCTGCTCTGAATTCAAGCCCTTTCTGATCCACTTCGCTGGACACTCTCTGCTCCTGACACCCCAGGAGAAGAGAATTTCATGCAGACCTCCAGCCTGTGCCTCTATGGATACACATGGCCCAGTTAAAAGTTTTTTGAAGTTATGGATGAAAAGAAATGTTTTGTTCAGGGGTAACATCAACTCCCTCAGCAGATGCTGTCTTTGCGGCTTCCTGTGACATGATCATCTTCATCACAGGGGAGATCTCAGCATATCAACAAGTCACCCAGTGTCGTTGACTCTGTCCTATATATAGGCAAGCTGTTTATGCCTCTGGTAACTGAGACCCATCAAGCAGCTGCCATCAGAGGGGTACCCTACTTTCACAGCTGAGACACTTTATTTCAGGTCCCCATTCCTGAAATAAAGACAGGTAAAAATCTCCTGGAAGCTGAGTGACTGCTTCTCTCTGAACTCATCTTTCAGGGAAAGGTTCCTCCACAGGATGAAGGCACACAGAGGATATGATCTTCCCTGAGGCCTGAGGTAAGTACCATGTCGAAGGGGCAGTTGGGCGGCTCCTTGAAATCTGGGCTCCCTTCTTGAGGCTCTCACCGAGGGGATTGTTGCAGATTCTTTGCTAATAGGGAAGGTCTCTGTGGCTGAATTGCTTTCTGATGAGGATTCAGTATTAACCAAAAGGGAATCCTCTCATTTGCTATACGGATGACAAAATGCATAAAATCCAGCAAGGATTCAACGGGAGATGCATGTAGGGGAGGAGGTCTAAATGTGACCAAAATGTATTGTATGAAAGGCACAAAAATTCAAGAAAAATTCATCAAAGTTAAAAAATAAAAACTATGGTTTTATAATGCAGTTGGATACTATATTAACATAGTGGATAATGAAAACATGGTACACATACACAATGGACTACGACTCACCTGTAAAACATAATGAAACTACGAAAGTCACAGGCAACTGGCCCAAGCTGGGAATAATTATTGTGAATGAGAGAACTCAGACTCATAAAAAAAATCACATGTACTCTCTCATGTGGATGATATCTTTATATATGTGTGCTTAAATTGGAGTTACCATAGAAGTCAGGGGACTAGTAAGAGGCCATGGGGTAGAGATAAAAGGTAAGGGGGAGAGAATTCAGTTGATATTAGGGGTAAAGGAGAGTAATGGAACAGAGTTAACTAGGGTGAAGTATGGGAGGGCAGAGTGGAGGACTGAGCATGGGGAGAGTAAGTGCTCCATGGGATCATGGAGAGGGAAACTACACTAAAGCCCTTTGAAATCACCAGATGAATACCTAATATCATTGTGTTGAATAGCTTTAGTATCAACTTGTCACACCTGGGTTGAGGGAGCCTCCATTGGGGAATTGCCTTCATTGGACTGGCCTGTGGTGTCCATGGGGCATCTTCTTTATTGTTGAGTGATGTGGGAGGGCCCAGCCCACTGTGGGTGGTGCCACCCCTGGGTAGGTAGGCCTGTGTTGCATAGGAAAGGAGGCTGAGCAGGGACCAGGGGGAGCAAATCACTAAGCAATGATCCTCCGTGACCTGTGCTCTAGCTCCTGCCTCCAGGTTTCTGCCCTGAGTTCCTACCTTGGGCTCCCTGATGAGCTGTGACCTGGAAGATATAAGCCAAGTAAACCCTTTTCTTCCTCATGCTGGTATTGGTCAGAGTGTTTTGTCACAGCAATGGAGAAACAAACTAAGACAACTGTGAAGCTTCCTAAAACATATACATATACACACATCAACGGAGTTTGAGTGGAGTTGCCCCACAATGGGGGGACAATGCCTCTCTCAGATACCACAGACTAACAAAAAGCCCAGCGCATGTTAAGGATTACCTACTTTAGAGATGTTGATCAGTGGAGTCCTGTCATCAGCCCCAACCATTGCAGTTTATTGCCATTCCTCTTGTGAACCTTCCAGAACTTGATGACAAACTCTATTGCTGAAGACACCACACATTTGAGTCACAGGACAAGGGGAAATCAAGCTGATACCAACCTGGACACTTCATTCCTACTGGCTAGACTTCATAGTGCTGGAGGATTGCATACACACTGCTGGGAAAATAAAAAAGGACTCAACAGTGTTACCCAGCTGTGAATCCTGCATACTACATAATGACCTCCATGGCAATTTTTTGATATGAATATAATGAAGTAACCAATTGCATTCTGATTGGATTCGAAGCCTGATCCATAATATGGACTCATGCCTTATATCTTTAACTTGACCAAATACCCATTCCTGGTTAAGCCATAGGCCCTAAGAGAGAACCTAATACTATTATTCTAGTAAGTGGTTGTAGTATTAAAATTCCCTTTAAGTTCCTATTTCTATATCCACAGATCAGTTCATCCCTCACCTCTCATCAGCAAAGCATTTTGAAATAGATGGTGTTTATACAGAGAGCCACAGCTAGTCAACCTACAGAGTATATCAGACTGTGGAGTGCTCAGCTCTAAATATGGCATCTATATCACAGCCCCTACTCCCAAAGCTCAGCGGTTATCACTGAAGAGAAGACAGAACAATTTTAGGAACCAGAGGCAGAGAGAAGGTGTAGCAAAGCAGTATTTGCCAGACAAGACAGGGTCACATGTGAACTCACAGCAGCTGTGACTTCAGGCATATGACCTCTACAAAATCAAACCAATCAAAATCCCAGTATGGATGTGGACATACCCATGAAGAATCTCTTAATGGATACCTGGGGTAGGGGAAGAGAGTCAGATTTCTTCAGATATGCATCCCCTGAGAGGCTACCCAGGCTCCAGTAGATGGTCCCACTTCCATACACATACAGGCAGTGATAACTGAACTCAGCAGGTTTAAAATAAATCATATAAGGTTGGGAGGCAAACATGGAGGAAGAGATAGGGAGGAATTGGAGGAGAGGAAATGTAAGGCTGATTTCATACACTGTGTACAAGTATGAAATCCTCTAACAAACAAGCAGAAAGAGTCGGGTATGAAGGGCAACAGACTCAGTTGAGCCTTCTCCTCTCACCTGAACTATTGGCTGTGATGGATTCTGGGAAAGGGATAAGTTACTGTCTTCAGTATTTTAACCTAGTGAATCAAAGACGCTCCAATGGGAAGTTCCAAACCCAGATGTGTTGGGGACCCCTGCTGTTTAGGGTCGCAGTCTCTCCATGTCCGGATAGCCGGATAGCCGCAAGCCGGCTTGGCGTTCTTATGCAGAGACTCCCCTTCCCAGCAGGGCACCTCCTACTCTCTTCCTGACTCACCTTTGAAGTGCCCGTCACAAATACATGACCTCTGGCACAGAAACTACCAGGTTTTAATCAGGCATTGTCTGACAGCCTGATAGAAGCCCACCGCCACATGTAAATGGGGCATCCCAGGAGCACCTATCAGCTGAAGCTTTTGCTACTGCCTCCACACTATAAATCTTCTGGTTTTCCCCCTAATAAATCGGAGGTGTATCACTGAACTTGTCTGGAGCTGTATCCTATGCACCTGGGACCAGCCTGTGATACAATCTCCCCAGAGGGGGCTGTTCTTCCGTAAACATTCACTTGGGAGACGCTTCTGCACTTCCCGCTTTGCTCCCCTGCCCCACGCGGACTGGTGGCCAACGGGCCGCGTGTACAGAGGGAGCCCCCTGCAGATTGACGCAGCCCACCCGGCAGCTTGCAGTCTCCCGCAAAACCTGAATTCTCCGCTGGGGACCCACCGGTCTATAGAGCCGGCACCCGCAGCAGCGGAGAGCCAGAGACCCGCCCCAGTGGCACACGAGAGACCGGCGCCACGCCAGCAGCTGGCGCTGCGAGATCCCCGCGCCCACACAGATGGCCCTGGTTAACCTTGGACCACAAAACAAAACTCAAAGACATGAACAGGCTATAGGGATTCATAAGAACTGAGATTGAGAGGGGGAAGATGGAGATAAGAGGGGATGGGGAGCGGGAGTAATCACAATGGGTTATATACAGGGGTGAAATTGTCAAAGAACAAACTTATTTAATACAAAAAGATGCAGGCAGGAGAGAGCTTCATAATGACAAAAAGCACCATCAGTGTGGCTGATTGCTGGCTGTTGCGACGTGGTTACAGTAGTCTGTTAAGTAAAAAGCAAGGTAATTTACGTGGGGCTTTTATTGTATTTCTATATTTTTATTATATTTTATTTTATGTGTATTAGTGTGTTGCCCACATGGAAATAAAAATAAATAGGAGAATTCATTTACACAAGCTGTGGGTAGGAAGGGAAGCCTCTCACGGAGCAGCGAGCTCTTCATGGGGCAGGCACTGCAGATTTCCTTTCCCGAAGCAGGAAACAAGGAAGCCTGCCAAGGTCACGGAAGAGACCAGTCCTACTAGAACACTAGACCTCCTACCACAGTCTGCATGGTTCCAGCTGCCTCCTATGACATTCAAGTGTAAGCTCAGGCTCCATCTGGCTGTGTAAGTAGAAGTTAAGACAGGCTCTGGTACCACGGTTTTCATAAGAGCCATGACCAGACACAATTTCTCAGAGAGAAATGGATGAGAGACCATTGGAAGTGGAAACTAGGACATAAATGTAAAATACCACTCACATGAGAACCAGCAGAGGCTACTTATGCAGAGCTCTCTATAGAATGGAGTCGCTGGGTTGGAGAGATGGTTCAGCGGTTAACAGTACTGACTGCTCTTACAGAGGATACACGTTGGGTTCCCAACACCCACATGGTGGCTAATAACCATCTATAACTCCAGTACCAGGGAATCTGGATAAGCTCTTCTGGCTCCCCATAGGCATTACATGCATGAGTGTACTTACACACAAGGAGGCAAAACATTTATACTCATAAAAAAATAACATCTTTTTAAAAACAAAGTGTAGCTGCCTGCCAGTCACATCTTCAAGGCAGGCAAGGACAAGAGCCTCACAATGACAAAAGGAATGGTTTCCATGTGACTCATTAGCAATTGCTAGCACGCAAGTGTAGAGGCATGTGAACAGAAAGCAAGGCGACCTGTGTGGGTTTCTTTAATGTATTTATTTTTATTTTTGATTATTTTTGAGAGTTACTTACATGAGAATGGTCTTTGCATATTTCTATCCCACCTAGTCATCCACCAAATTCTCCCATTTCTCCAACCTCCTCTTGATTTCCTGTCCTATTCTTTGATTTCTATTGTTACATGTACATACATATGTTTATAAATATACATTATATAATGCAGTTCATCTATTTAGTGGTGTTCCTACATACCTGTGTTTATGGCTGACTGTGACCCAGATGTTCCCCTGAGCCTGTAATGAGGAGCCATGGACCCGCCTCCTTCCCACACTCTGCAAAGAAGCCATATCCCTTCCCTCTTCCAGCCAATCAGTTGACCATAGCCATTTGCAGGGGAGAGCTAAGGGTATAAAGGCTGTGTCCGCTTGAAGATGTGAGCATTCCGCTTCCTGCTCTGGATACCTCTGCCACCATGTCTACCCTCCATGATGGAATCTTATCCCTCTGAAACTGTAAGCCAAATAAATTCTTCCTTCTAGAAGTTAACTTGGTCATGGTCATTGTGATTTTATCACATCAAAGAAAAAGTAACTGATAGAGAAGTTGAACACCTTTTAAGGTATTTCTTAGCCGTATTTATTTCTTCTTTTGAGAATTCTCTGTTCAGATATGTATGCCACTTGTTAATTGGGTCAGATGTTTTCTGGATTCATTGTCTTTTGGGTTTTTGGGTTTTGGGTTTTTACTTCTTTGTATATACAGGAAATCATTCCTCTATCAGATGTGTAGATGACAAAGTTTCTCTCCAACTCTGTAGGCATCCTCTTAATTCGATTGGTTGTTTCCTTTTCTGAGCAGGAGCTTTTTAGTTTAATGAGCTCCAATTTGTTAAATTTTAACCTGAATTCTTGAGAAAATATCCAATTAAAATGCCTTTCCTACACCTATATGTTGTAGGTTATTGCCAGTGTTTTCTTCTAACAGTTTCCGAGTTTCAGTTTTCACACTGAGGTCTTTGATCCATTTGGAGTTGACTTTTGTACTGAGTGATAGTTGCCCGTCTAATTTCATTCTACTGCACGTGGAGACCCAGTTTCCCAGCACCGTTTGCTGAAGACACGGTCTTTCTTCCATCTGTGTTCTTGGCAACCTTGTCGAACATCAGATGACTGAACAGAATGGACTCATGTTTGGGTCTTCTATTTTGTTCAATTGATCTACATGTCTGTTTTGTGTCAATACAATGCTGTCTTTATTACTTTTTGAGATCTGATATGTTAAGCCCCCACCATTGATCTTTCTGCTCAGTATTTCTTTGGCTACCCAGTATCTTTTGTGGTTTCTTTCAAATTTGGGGATTCTTTTTCTATTTTTGTGAAAAATACCATTGGGGATTTTTATCACCATTACATTGAATCTGTAAATTACTTTGGGTAAGATGGTCATTTTTCATAACACTAATTCTACCAAGCCATAACCACTGGTCATCTATCTTCTAGTGTCTGTCTCCTCTTTCTTCAAAGATTTAAAGTTTTATTAATAGTGATCTTTAATGTCTTTGCTTAGGTTTATTCCTACATACCTTATTCTTTCAGACAACTGTGAATAATGTATTTTTTAATTTTATGAGCATGGATGTTTTACCTGTATGTGTGTTAGTGTACCACATGCACACAAATTCTCCTGGAGGCTGGAAACTGTTGTTTCATCCCCTGGAACTGGAGCAATAGTCTGTTCTTAGCCACCATGTGGGTGAAGGGAACCCGACTCTAGTTGTCTGGAAGTACAGCCAGTGTTCTTATTCACAGAGAAATCTCTCCAGCACCCCTGGTTTTTTTTCTTCAGTGTACAGTTTATCTGTACACTTTATCTGTGTGGTCTTAAATTGGAACAATGATATTGTCTCTACCTTTTGATAAAAAGTTAGCTAGGTGCTGTTAATTACTCCAGCGCTTGCTATGTTCATCCAACTGATACAGGTGAAGTTCAGCTGGTGGGATGAAAATTCTGGATCATGGGTCTATGCATATATGTGACCTGCTTACTGTTAATTTGCGTATTCATTAAAGATTTGGAGACTGATGCCTGAAGAAGTCAAAACTTTGTTACTTCATTATGCTGCACTCACTAAACCCTCCTCCGAATTCAAGGCCTTTCTGGTTCCTTGGAGGCTCCTTGTGCTCCTGACACCCTGGGAGAGGAGAATCCCATGTAGACCTCCTCCTGCCCCACTCCAGATACACGTGGTCCAGTTAAAAGTTTCTTGAAGTTATTGACAGATAGAAGTGTTTGGATCAACTCCCTTAGCAGGCACTGTCTTTGCGGCCTCCTGTGACATGATCATCTTGATCACAGGGGAGATGATGTCTCAGCTTATCAACAAGTCACCCACGTTGTTGACTCCAACCTATGTATTGGCAAGCTGCTTGTGCCTCTGGCCACTGAGACCCATCCAGCAGCTGCCATCAGAGGGGTATTCTACTTTCACAGGTGAGTCGCTTTATTTTAGGCCCCCATTCTATAGAGAACAGGAAGTCTGGAAGCTGGGTGAGCGCTGCTCTCTGAACTGATCTTTCAGGGAGAGGATCCTGCACAGGATCCTCTGCACACAGAGGATAGAACTGAGCAATGAACAGGAAGGAGTCGGTGAGAGGCTCCTTGAAACCGGGGCTCCCTTCTTGAGGATCTCACCAAGGGGACTATTGTAGGTTCTTTGCTAATAGAAAAGGTCTCCGTGGCTGAATTGCTTTCTGATTATGATTCAGTGTTAACTTCTCCTCCCCTTTGCTATGGAAAATCTGCGATGGTGTAATACCTGGTAGAATTTAGTAAATTAGGAGAACAGTTCCTACAGAACTGTGAGCACCACCTTATCCAGCTCTGGGTTTCTGAGAGAAATGGTGGCTTTCTTTTCCCTTTTGGAAACACCAGTGCCTAGTCGCACGGTGACAGAATACTTCTTTTTACAGTGCAGGACAGTAAGGAGAACGTTATTTCACAATCATGTATATTCAAAACAGAGGAATCATGCACCTGTAGATTCACATTTTAAATGATCCTGATGAGGATTCTTTGATTTCATTAAATGTAGCATTGCTTCTGTTTCTTTTTCCATGTATCAGATGGCTCAGGTCTTCCAGGTCCTGCTTTGGACCCTTCAAGGGTCCTGACGCAGTTGCATATATCATCTTTAATGTCCTTTTTGGTAAGAAATAATGTATGAGCCATCTATGGGCATAAGTTCAATGTACTTAATGCCTGTTTTCCAGATATTAATACTGTTTTTTTAGTGTACATCTGTTCATATGCATGTGAACCATGTGTGTCAAATGCCTGCAACATCCAGAAGAGGTGGTTGACTCTCATGGAACAGGAGTTAGAGATGATTGTGAGCTGCCCTGTGGCTGCTAATTACCAAACCTACATATTCTACAGGACTATGAAGTGCTATTATTTGCTGAGTCATCTCTTCAGACCCTAGGTATTAATATGAGATTGATACTTCATTTTGCAACAATTAGTAAATGTTATATGTATCATTGTACTATATAGACATTCTTGAACTCACTATAGCCAATTATATGTAAAAATGATATTTTCTGTAATATTAGCTTTATTGTCCTTTGATATTTATATTCTGTATCTAAATGATATAAATCTATACCATCTGTTATGAATTAACAGGAAAAAATTTAAATATATAGAAAAATAGTACAGAAGAAGACGGGCCAAAACAAAAATGAGACCGTGAAACTAATGAAGTTTTAAATTCACAAAGTGAGCATTCTAAGATGGAAACTGACATTCGTCATGTAATCTAGTGTTACTATCTTCTGTGGAGCCAGATACTCAGAATTCTGGGAATTCTTCTTTCAAAAGGGGCGAGATCTGGAAACTCTGCAGTGTCTTTGCAGATAATGACATTCATCATAGAGTCTCACCACGAGAGACTATGGCACAGGGCAGCTGGTAAATTTAAATCAGGTACTATATGCAAAATTTGAAAAGCACTGACACCTAACAGGTACAAGTTTATGTTTCACTGAGATGCTACGTTTAATGTCTATTTCTAAAGGAAAACCTGGAGCATTTTGAAAACTTTGGATGCTTCTTATTAAAGAGACATTATTATTACTTACTAATAGAAAATACTGGCTTGTGGGGAGCACCATATTTAACATGCCACATAGAAGGTAGTCCTGCACACCTATCAAGGGTTCTCTGGATCTGATGTTGAGTGACATTCCCACAAGATGACAACAATGAACCTTACGGCCTTGGCCATAGGATTTATCACCCTGTCACAGACCACTCTTGGAATCCTGGGAAATTTGGGCTTACTTTTCCACTTTTTCCTTAGTCAGGTCACTGGGATCAGGGCCAGGCCCACAGACTTGATTGTCAAACACCTGACCTGGGCCAACTTCATGGTTCTTCTCTGTAAAGGAATCTCTCATACAGTGAATGCTTTTGGTCAAACTTATTTTCTAAATGACATTGCATGTAAACTTGTTCTTTATTTTCTTAGAGTTGCCAGAGGAGTGTCCCTTGGTTCCACATGCCTATTGAGTATCTGTCGGGCTATCTTGATCAGCCTGAGAAGTAGCAAGTGGGCACAACTCAAGGCCAGAGTTCCCAAGGTCATTGGTTCTTCCCTGGGCCTATGCTGGGCCCTGCAGCTGATTTTTAATACCTTCGTTCCTTTTATTGTGATTGCCATGAGGGGCAAAAGAAACATCTCTGGGTTTAGAAATCTTGTCTACTGTGGTGTTATAGAGCCGCAGAATCTAAGATACACTTTATATAAAGTCATGCTGGCCTCCACCGATGTGATGTGCTTGGGACTCATGGGTGGTCACATTTGCAGAAATCCTGAAGTACCAGAAAACTTAACATTTAATCTTCACTACAATCCTTAGAATTAGATATAACTTCTTTTTTTTCTGTGTTAGAGCTTTACCTCTGTCCACCAGAAAACACTGAGCATCCAGCCCTAATAGGGACAGGAGTGTGACTTATCCCCCCAAATCCCCTTCAATCCCCTTTGCTTTTACTGTCAACCACGTGGCCTCCATCTTCATATTTCTGAAGACACCATGGAGGAGAAGATGATTACATGTCACTTGTTTCTTATTTTCTCCAAACGCTGCTTCCAACTTCCTGATCCCCTTTGACATTTTCCTGCCCAAAGGTGGAAGCCTTGAAGAAGATATTTTTGATCAAAGATCTTTTGTGCAGACAAAGAATAATCACTGATGATCTGCCGTTAGATCGCTACCAACGTAGGATACTCGAGTGTCAAGTCCTTTCTTCCAAAATGAACAAGAGGAAAGGGTGCTCAAGTGTCCACGTGACCTGTGGGACTTTCTTAAGATGTGCAAGTGTTCAGTTCTGTGGGAAATTTGGTGTCTGAATTAAAGGTTATATTTATCAACTTTAAACAATCAATGACTATAGAGGAAGGACAAAGTGTGGTGTGGAGTAAAATATTCTGGTCAGGTTTCGATCAACTTCTAGACAAAAATGATTTGAAATGAAGACAACAACTGTATACTATAAGGAGCAGATGACATTTAAATATTTAATCAAAAATATGTAAAACATTTTAAGAAAAAAATTTATAAAAAGCAGTTTTAAAAACTGATGAGTGTGGAATGTTGGAAGAGAAACTGACTTGTAGGTTTTTTGGATAGCGAGCGAGTCTGTGTCCTGACGCTTATGATGGGATGTGGAATCACATGGATCTCTGTGACATCCAGGCCATCCTTGACTATTTAGCGAATTCCAGGTCAGATAAGGCCACAGGGAGACTGTGTTTGAAAAAGAAGCCAAAATTTTTGTTTTATTCTTTAATGTTTTTGAGAACTTCATACATGAGTACATTTTCCACCCTCTCTCTCCTCCTTCCTCTCTTCATCTATGTCCTGTCCCTTCCTTTCCACACCCCTTCTCAAATTCATGTCCTCTTTTCCCATAATTATTATTGTTACACACACATACACACACACACACATATATATGTATGTATAACCTCACATTTATAGATAAGTATACCTCACACAATTCATCAAGGAAGCCTCTTTTTGCAGAGATGGAGACTACTACATAGTTCTACAACTGATCAAACACAGGTAATACTTTTCTGTGAGATGCCCAACTTTAAATGACATGTCTACAATGAAACTTCTACACTTGAGGTTCAGGGAACACAGTGGAACAAGGGGCAGAGACAATGGCAATGCATCTCTCAATTCTTATCAGTGAAGCTTCCTCATTCTACAGATGGTGATGAACACATAACGACACAACTAACCAAAATAGAGAGATAAAGACATTACAGGGTTATGTGTGGCTAGACAGGACTCTTATACTGAACCTCTCCCACTCAGGGCTCAAGGATTACTATTAATGATGAAGAGGGGGGAGACAATTAAGAGTCACTGGGGATAGATGAACCCAAGGGAACAGTTTTCCAGGCAGCTGGGAGCTTGCTCATATGAACTTACAGCAATGGTGGCAGCAGGCATAAGCCCCATGGAAACTCAAACCAGATAAAATCCCAGGATAGAAATGGGGGAATGGGTAAGAAGCTCCCACATTGGCTGAGGGGCTATTGACAAGTGGTCACCGCTGAGTGAGGCAGAGTTGGTCTTCTTTAAGGGAGTGTGCTAGATTGGTTGATCAGGTTCCAGTGGATGGACTCAGACAGAGGGACATTGGGGGACACAAACTTGAGTTATAGGCCTAAATACATATGACAAAATGCATGAAATCCAGCAAGGATTCAACGGGGGATGCATGTAGGGGAGGAGGTCTAAATGTGATCAAGATGTATTGTATGAAAGGCACAAAAATTCAAGAAAAATTCATCAAAGTTAAAAAATAAAAACTATGGTTTTATAATGCAGTTGGATACTATATTAATATAGCGGATAATGAAAACATGGTACACATACACAATGGACTACGACTCAGCTGTAAAACATAATGAAACTATGAAAGTCACAGGCAATTGGCCCGAGCTGGGAATAATTATTGTGAATGAGAGAACTCAG
>NW_008359093.1:242145-251540 GCF_000622305.1 Nannospalax galili | reverse complement strand
GTTGATATTAGGGGTAAAGGAGAGTAATGGAACAGAGTTAACTAGGGTGAGGTACAGGAGGGCAGAGTGGAGGACTGAGCATGGGAAGAGTAAGTGCTCCATGGGATCATGGAGAGGGAAACTACACTAAAGCCCTTTGAAATCACCAGATGAATATCTAACACTGTGAAGCTTCCTAAAACGTATACATATACACACATCAATGGAGTCTAAGTGGAGTTGCCCCACAATGAGGGGACAATGCCTCTTTCAGATACCACAGGCTAACAAAAAGCCCAGCGCATTAAAGATTACCTACTTTAGAGATGTTGATCAGTGGAGCCCTGTCATCAGCCCCAATCATTGCAAGTTATTGCCATTCCTCTTGTGAACCTTCCAGAACTTGATGATAAAGCTCTATTGCTGAAGACACCACACATTTGAGTCATAGGACAAGGGGAAATCAAGCTGATACCAACCTGGACAATTTATTCCTACTGGCTAGACTTCATAGTGCTGGAGGATTGCATACACACTGCTGGAAAATAAAAAAGGACTCAACAGTGTTACCCAGCTGTGAATCCTGCATACTACATAATGACCTCCATGGCAAGCTACGCCTACTAGTGGAATATTGGAATATTGATATGAATATAATGAAGTAACCAATTGCATTCTGATTGGATTCGAAGCCTGATCCATAATATGGACTCATGCCTTATATCTTTAACTTGGCCAAATACCCATTCCTGGTTAAGTCATAGGCCCTAAGAGAGAACCTAGTACTTTTATTCTGCTAAGTGGATGTAGTATTGAACATTTCCTTAAGTTCATATCTCTGTATCCATAGATCAGTTCATCCCTCACTCCTCACCAACAAAGCATTTTTAAATAGATGGTGATTAATACAGAGACCCACAACTAGTCGACATACAGAGTATATAAGACTATGGAGTGTTCAGCTCTACAGGTCACTCTGAGGAGTGTTCAGCTCTGAAGAGAGGAAAGAACAATTGTGAGAGCCAGAGGCAGTGAGAAGCTTCAACAAAGCAGTGTTTGCCAGACAAGGCAAGGGCAAGTGAACTCACAGCAGCTGTGACCGTGGGCATATGACCTGTACAAGATCCAACCAATCAAAATCCCAGAATGGATTGGGGAGGACTCATGAATTCCCATGCCCAGCTGAAGTCTCTCTTAATGGCTACTTGGGGAGGAAGAGGCAGATTTCTTCAGACATGCATCCCTTGAGAGGCTAACCATGTTCCAGTAGATGGTTACTCCTATGCACACATAGGCAATGATAACTGAACTCAGTGCATTTAAAATAAAGCACATGAGGTTGGGAGGCAGATGTGGAGGAAGGAATAGGGAGGAATTGGAGGAGAGGAAACGTGAGGTTGGTTTCATATATTATATGCAAGTGTGAAATCCTCTAACAAACAAGCAGAGGAGGCAGATGTGGAGGAAGGAATAGGGAGGAATTGGAGGAGAGGAAACGTGTGGTTGGTTTCATATATTATATGCAAGTATGAAATCCTCTAACAAACAAGCAGGAGTCAGGCCTGAGTGGTAGACAGACTCATTTGACCCTGTTCCTCTCAACTGAACTATAGGCTATGATAGATTCTGGGAGAGGGATAGTTACTGTCTTCAGTCTTGCAGCTTCTAGTGAATCAAATAGACTCCAATGGACAGTTCAAAACCTAGATGGCCCTGGTTAATCTTGGGCCACAAAACAAAACACAGGCATGAAGGTACAATAGGCATTCATTAGAACTGAGATTAATAGGGGTAGAATGGAGATAAGGGGTGGTGGGAAATGAGAGTAATCACAATGAGTTATATACATGGGTGAAATTGACAAAGGACAAACAATACAAAAAAAGCAGGCAGGGGAGAGATCTTTACAATGACAAAAGAGATACTGTTAGTGAGGCTGACTGTTGGCTGTTGGGATGCAATTACAGTAGTGTTGTTAAGTAAAAAGCAAGGTAATTTGCGTGGGCTTTTATTTTTTCATATTTTATTAATTACTATTTTATGTGAATGAGTGTATTGCCTGCATGTAAGTAAAAATAAATAGATAGATTGAAAAATCAAAGGAGAAGAATTCATTTGTACAGGCTGTGAGTAGGAGGGGCAGCCTCTCACAGAGCAGCGAGCTCTTCATGGGCGGGTGTTGCAGACTTCCTCTCTTGAAGCAGGAAACAAGGGAACCTGCTGAGGCCATGGAAGAGACCAGTCCTACTAAAAGATTAGACCTCCTACCACAGTCTGCATGGTTCCAGCTGCTTCCATGACATGCAAGTGTAAGCTCGGGCTCCATCTGGCAGTGGAGGTAAAGGTTGCGACAGTCTCTGCTACCAAGATGCCTGAAAATGTCCAACACTAGTCATATGTACATTTATGCTACACTCACCAAACCCCCCTCAGAATTCAAGACCTTTCTGATCAGGTTTCTTGGTGATACTCTGCTCCTGACACCCCAGGAGAGGAGATTTCCATGGAGACCTCTCTACCAGTCCCTCTCCGGATACGCATGGTCCAGTTAAAAGTTACTTGAAGTTATTGATAGATGGAAATGGGATTTTTTAAATATATTCTTTATTATTTTTATTTTATGTGTATGAGTGTATTGCCTGCATGTATGTGAGTGCACCTGTGTCGTGCAATGCCACGGAGGTCAGAAGAGGGCTTGGGATTCCCCTGGAACTGGAGTTAAGGACTGTTCATAGCCGCCATGTGAGTGCTGGGAATCGAACCTGGGTCCTCTGAAAGAGCAGTCAGTGCTCTTAACTGCTGAGCCATCTCTCCAGCCCCGATAGATGGAAGTGTTTTGTTCATGGGTGATGTCAACTCCCTCAGCAGACACTGTTATTGTTGTGTCCTAGCACATGATCATCTTGACCACAGGGTGTTAGATAAAAACCGGGCAGGAAATAGCCACAGGAAACACAGGACTCCAGTAAAGCAAAGTTGATTTCTTAGGATTGCTGGTGGCTGGCAGCTCAGCTGGGGAGAGAAAGGCAACCAGCCACCTGCTGACTGCTGAAGAAGTTCTTATAGGGGGTTGGGGAATGTGGAAGGTGGCAAAAATAATCTTTACAGTTTCAAGGGAAGTAGCTCAAACTGAGACAGTTCTTATATCAGTGGGTCTGGGTGCAGGGTCCTGTTTACCTTCCAAAATGATCTGGGGAACAGCTTTGTGCTGAGACAGCTCTAAATGTAGCTGTCTGGCCAGTTCCTATTTTGCAAGGGGGCCCTCATGGCCTGTCTTGTAAGGCTTTTTTACACTGGGAGAGGGTCATCTGCAGACCTGGACTCTAGCACAGGGGAGATTAGGTCTCAGTGCATCAAGTCACCCAGTCCCTCCTACTTATAGGCAGGTACACCTCTGGCCACTGAGACCCACTCAGCAGCTGCCATCACAGTGAAATCTTACTTTCCTGTTACTTTATTTCAGGCCGCCAATAGATAGAGGACAGGAAGTCTCCTGGAGGCTGGTTGAATGCCCCACTCCGAACTGATCTTTCAGTTCCAGCACAGGATGAATGCACTCAGAGGATCTGATCTTCCCTGAGGCCTGAGCTAAGAAGAGTTGGAGAGAGCAGGTGAGAGGCTCTTTGCTATCCTGGTCTCCCCTTCTTGAGGCTCTCACTATGGGGATGACTGTGGGTTCTTTGCTAGTGCAAAGTGGCTCCGTGGCTGAACCGCTTTTGTGACTATGCTTCAGGTTTTATTTCCTCTCCTCTTTGCTATGGGTAATCTAATTTGTGAGGTGGTATAATACCTGGCAGAATTTAGTAAATTAGCAGAACAGTTCCTAGAGATCCAAGAGACTCTTGCTTTTCTATTCACACAGGCTTGTCCAGCTCTGGGTTCCCGAAAGAGATGGTGACTTTCTTTTTTTCTCCACTGGAAACACCAGTGCCCGGTCCCATAGTGACAGTATACTTTTCCATCTTGCACTGCAGGCACAGTAAGGAGGACTGTAATTTATAACCATGTATATAAAAACAGAAGAATCAGACAAACTCAAATTTCAAATTACTCTAGTGAGGTTTCACTCATTTCACTGAATGCAGTCTCATAGCCAAGGCTCAACATTGACATCTCTGCTGTTCCTGTTTCTGCGTAGCAGACAGCTCAAGTCTTCCAGATCCTGCTTTGGACCCTTCTAGTGTCCTGACATGTATACATACACCATAGCTTTATTGTCCTGTCAGATACCAAAAATAGCGTATCACCCATCTATTGGCATAAATTCAATGTATTGTTGCCTATTTTCAAGGTATTAGTATATTTTATTTTACATGTATGACTGTATCCCTATTTGTATGCATATTAACCATGTGTGTGCATTGCCTGCAGAGTCTAGAAGAGAAAATTGGATCCCCTGGACTTGGAGTTGCATATGGTTATAAGCTGCCACACGCTTGCTGATAACCAAACCCAGGTCTTCTACAAGAGCAGAAAGGTCTCTTTAACTTTGAACCATCTCTTCAGTCCCTAGGTATTAATACTAAAAGTAGTATTTTGTTTCACAACAAATTAGTAAGATTTATGCATATCATTATACTATTGGGTCCTTCTTGAACTCACTATAGTCAATTTTAATTAAATTCATCTTTGTGATATTATTAACATTGTTCTCTTTTGATATTTAGATTTTGTACCTACATGATATAAATCTACAGAATCTGTTACAAATTAACAGGAGATTTTAAAAATATGTTTGAAAGTAGTCATAGAAGACAAAACAAAAGCAAAGATGATAAGATGATTAAAATTTTTTCATTAAAATGCAGTACATTTTAAAATGAGAACTATTAAATAGCTTTCATGTAATCTGATGGTTCCTATCTTCCTTGGAGCCAGATACCCTGCATTCTGGTAAGTCTTCTTTCACATATGTGACTCCTTGAAAATCTTCAGTGTCTATGCAGATAAAGACACTCATCACAAGATGCTCACCAATACAGACTCTGGCACAGAGCAGTTGTGAAATTTAAAATCACCTATTATTTGTAAGGTGTTAAAAACCATTGATACCTAAAAAGCACAAGAGTATGTTTCATTGTGATGCCATAACCAATGTCTATCTCTAACTGAAAACCTGCAACACTTTAACTTGTGACACTTCCTATCTAAGAGATAATGTATTAATTCTCATTAATGGAAAATACTGTTTCCTGGGGAACACAGTGTTTCACATGCCATGAAGTACGTAGTCCTACATGTCTGCTTCTCAGGATCTGATATTGAGTGACATTCCCCAGCAAGATGACAAAATGGACTCCACAGCCACACCCTTGGCCATAGGATTCATCTCCCTGTCCCAGACTACACTCAGGACCCTGGGAAACTTGGCCCTGCTTTGGCACTTCATCCTTAGTGAGTGCACTGGGCAAGGCCCACAGACCTGATTGTCAAACACCTGATCTGGGCCAACTTCATGGTTCTTCTCTGTAAAGGAATCCCTCATACAATGACTGCTTTTGGTCAAACACATTTTCTCAACGACACTGCATATACACTTGTCTTTTATTTTCATAGTTTCCAGAGGAGTATCCCTTGGTTCCACATGCATGTTGAGCTTCTTTCAGGCCATCATGATCAGCCCCAGGAGTCCCAAGTGAGCACAGCTCAAGGCCAGAGTTCACAAGGTCATTAGTTCCTCCCTGGGCCTATGCTGGACCCTGCAGCTGACTTTGAATCCTTCATTCCCATGACTGACTGTCTTGGGGGGTAAAAGAAATCATTCTGGGTATAGGAATCTCGTATACTGTGATGTTGTAGAATCTCATAGTCTAAGATACACATTATATGCAATCCTGTTAGCCTCCACTGATGTGATGTGTTTGGAACTCATGATGTGGGCAAGTGGCTCCACGGTGTTTATCCTGCTTAAGCACAAGCAGAGGGTCCAGCATATTCACAGATCCCACTCTGCCAGTTCATCTCCTGAGACCTGAGCCACCCAAAGCATCCTCGCCCTAGTGATTAGCTTTGTGCTCTATTATATAGACTCTGCCTTCTTAACACTGTGTTTATTTGTCCATAATGAAAGTGCAAGGTGGTTAGTCAATGCCAGTATAGCATTGAGCACATGCTTCTCAGCATTCTGTCCCTTTCTGCTTATTAGAAATTACACCACTATTTCTAGGCTCTGCTGTTCCTGTTCATATGTGAACACAAATTGACCTAGTGTGGTCAGAGGGAAGCAAATGGTAAAATATTCACCTTCTTTCTTTTCATTCTTTCCATTTTGATTTTATTATGCAATGTCAATATGAACCCTTTTTATTAAACTTACATTTTTGACAGAATCCATTCTGTGAAATCATTTATAATATAGTGCTGTATTCAGGAAATACCTAAATTATGGTACAAATATCAATATAAATTTATCAATTGCTTCCAGGGAGAGATATTTAAAAATTGAAATTAAATGGATTTTGGCAAATCTATGAAATTCTATGAAGGAGATATTTCTTGATCAAAGAACTCTCCTGTAGACAAAGGATAATCACTGAAGATCTGCCATTAGATCATTATCAAAATAGGATACTCGAGGGTCAAGTCCTTTCTTCCAAAATGAAGAAGAGCCTGCTCAAGTGCCCAAGTAACCCAGGAGACCTTCATAAGATGTGCAAGTGCTGGGCTCTGTAGGGGATTTAGAGTCAGAATTACAGATTGTGTCTCTCAATTCTAAACAGTAAAGGGCTACAGTGGCAGGAGAGAATGTGGTGTGCGACAACATATTTTGTCATGTTTTGATCAACTTTCAGATAAAAATATTTCAACATTGAGGTGAAAACTGTGTAATGTAAGAAACTGATAACATTTACATATTTTAAAATACTTATTAATTGAAATCTACCTGATGACTTTATATCCATACTCAGGTGCCAAGGATCCAAGTGTAACCGACTGTGACTAGTATTAATCAGATACACAGAGATTAAAGACACATGTGCAAACATCTAAGTGTTAGTAGCATTAGAAACAGCATATTTTAAAATGAAATGGAGATCTCCTCTAAAGGGTAAAAACTCATTCAATTTTATGTCTTACAGGGTTTATACTGAGTTCAATATTGTACAACCACATTAATTCAACTCTGAACCTAAAAATTTACAGCCACTTTTGAAAGAGATGTATCCTTGCTCTGGAAATTGTTACTGAATATGTTAAAGCTATAATGAAATGCTTCTTCTAATCATGATTTTAAAATAAAAAATTTACTGAAAGAGTTTTACAAAAATATTTAGGAAAAATAGTTTTAAACAAGGTTGAGTGTGGAATGGTAGAAAAGAAATAGACTTGAATTTTCTTTGGATGGCGACTCTGTATCCTATCAGTCATGACGGGAGTTGGGATATGGCTGAAAAGATCAGATTTAAGTGAACTAGTGTGCATCTCCCTTGAAGGAACTGAACTTACTTGGGTACTTGGGGGTGTCAGAGTTTCCATCACTGCTGTGATCACTTCACTGGGAGAGGCTGTGTTCAATATAGGCTGGTAGAACCCACCCTTCTAGGACGTGCAAGACTCCAGGGTGTTCTCCATGAGCGTCAACACAGCCTGAGCTACCGAGTGAGTTTAAGTCCACACTTGCTACACAGCAAGACGCAGCATCAAGAATACTAGCAAGTAAACTAAGGTAAATATTTATGTACAAGTAAAATATCATCTAAACAAGAAAAAGCAGAAGCTAATTCCTCAGAGTTTGTGGCAAATAAGGAGGCGTGTCAGGTGTGTACAGACACTCAAAGACAGGCAAGGGAATGACAGAGGTTCCCAGTGACAGAAAAGGTTTTGATGTGCTGGATTGATAATTGTTGTCATGAGTGTTAAGTGGTAATACTGGCTAAAAGTAATCTAACCTTTGTGTTCATCTTTTAAATTTTTCCATGCTTGACTTTTCTCTGTTTGATCCTAAATTATAATGATGATATTTTCTCTAAGTCGTGACAAAAATTAAGGAAAAAGTCATTAATTAGCGAAGCCTTTGCCGCTATAAAGAAATTGTTATCATCTGTGTACTGTGATATCAGCATAGGGGACTGCCTGAGAGTGCTTGGAGCCTGCCTCCATGTGGTGTTGAGCTTCCTCTAATTGTGCCATACCCAACCCTCTAACTGGGATTGCATGAGGCCCCTCCCAAGGCCCCAGGGGCAGACTGGCTTTGGTAGGACAAGGCTGAGATCTTAGCAGACAGCCTGAGAGAGTGGTTTCCAACCTCCATCTCTGTAGCGGCTGTGATCTCAGCAGACCGCCAGAGAGTGCCAGGTTCTGGCCTTCCTCTGGCATAGGGGCTGAGAACTCAGCACACTGACTGAGAGTTCCAAATTTGGCCCCCTCTTAGGGAACTTCCCCAACTGTGCCCTGAGTTGCCACAAGTAGGGTTCCAGTCCTTAGAAGGAAACCTGAGTGTACCTGACTGGAACCTGACTTGGGCTTCTGTGGTTGCTCCTGAGTAGCTGATCTGAAGCCATCAGCTCCCTCCAAAATAAAATGTGAGAGAACCTGAAACCTGAACCAACCAGTACATAAACAATAACCAAAGAACCAAGTCACACCAATAATAAAAACAGACGCATACTTCAACTTAATTCTCATATCAGAATCACTAACAGCAAAAGAAATTCACATGCCAAAATCACAACGAAAGAATAATAAAATGGAAAGCCAAAACACTATGTCCCCACCAAACTCCACCAGTCTTGTAGAAGAGTGCTACAAGGAGAACCCCAAAGAGATAACTCAGGACACTGAATTTCAAAGAACAATCATAAACATGATCAAGGAATTCAATGAATTTAAAGAACACAAAACAAATCAAAGAACTAAAAGAAGACAGAGATAAACTTCTGAATGAATTCACAAATGAGATAGAAACCTTCAAGAAAACTCAAATAAGAAGTGATGCAAAAATCAATAAGCCAACTTAAGACATCAGGGGAAAGCCTCACTGAATGAAATGAATGAATGAATGAAATGGAAACACTGGAGGATAAAGTTGAAGAGCTGGACCACTCAAGCAAATATTATGGAAAATTCCAAAAAGCAAAGGAATGAAATATGCAAGAGATGTGGAACACCATGAAAAGACCAAATCTATGCATCATAGGAATAGAGGAAGGAGAAAAATTTCAGGTTAATGGTATTGACCAGATCTTAAGCAGAATGGTAGAAGAGAATTTCCAAAAATTAAGAAAATACATGCCCATACAAATACAAGAAGCATATAGAACACCAAATAGACAGGACCAGAAAAGAAACTCTCCTTGGCACTCATAGTAAAAACACTAAACATACAGAACAAAGGGAGAGTACTGAAAGCTGCAAAAGAAAAACAAGTCACATATAAAGGAAAACCCATCAGAATTACAGCTGACTTTTCAGTGTAA
>NW_008359093.1:239864-242012 GCF_000622305.1 Nannospalax galili | reverse complement strand
GAATAGCCTGAAAGAATACATGTCCACAAAACCAGCCTTTCAAAGAATACTTGAAGCAATACAGAGAGCAGAGAGAGAAATAACTATACCCCAGGGCAACTAAAGAAAATAAAGGTATAATTGAGGAAACACAAAATTAGACAGAGAACAGAAACAGCAATCAAAAGACGGCAACCAATACACATCTTTCAATAATAACCTTAAATATCAATGGACTGAACTCCCCAGTCAAAAGACACAGGCTAAGTGAATGGATTAAGAAACAAAATCCGGGGCTGGAAAGATGGCTCAGCATTTAAAAGCACTGAATGTTCTTGCAGAAGATCCGGGTTTGAATCCCAGCATCCACATGGCAGCTAACAACTGTCCATAATTCCAGTTCCAGAGGATCTGACAGCCTCTTCTGACCTCTGCGGGCATTGCATGACACAGATGCACTTACCTACATGCAGGCAATACACACATACACATAAAAAAATAGTAATAATAAAATATTTTTTTAAAGAAACAAAATTCATCTTTTTGCTGTCTGCAAGAAACCCATCTCACCTTCAAGGACAGGCACTACCTTAAGGTGATAGGATGGAAAAGAATATTGCAAGCAAATGGCACTAAGCAGGGGTTGCAATTCTAATATCTGAAAAAATAGACTTCAAAGTAAAACTAGTCAGAAGATATAAGGAGGGTCACTTCTTTCTGATCAAAGGAACAATTAACCAAGAAGATATTAGGATCCTTAATATATATGGACCAAACTCTGGTGCACCCAAATTCATTAAAAAAAATAAAAATACAGGGCTTTAAGACACAGATTAACCCCAACTCAGTAATAGTAGGGGACTTCAATACCCCACTGTCTCCATTAGACAGATCAACTACACAAAGAATTATCAGAGACATCTGAATTAAATGATAACATACATCAAATGAACCTAAGAGACATCTTTCAAATATTCCACCCAAGAACCAAAGAATACACTTTCTACTCAGTACCCCTTGGAACTTTTTCAAAAACTGACCACATACTGGGCCACAAAACAAACCTCAACAAATACAAAAAAAATGAAATAATTCTATGCATTCCATTGGACCACAATGCAATAAAGCTTAAAATCAGCACTGAACAAAGCCCTAGTCACTACACAAACTTGTGATGATTGAACAACACACTCCTAAACAATGAGTGGGTCAAAGGAGAAGTTAAGAAAGATATAAAAGAATTCCTGGAATTTAACACAAAGGACAATACAACACAACACAACCTCTGGAACACATTAAAGGCAGTCCTAAGAGGGAAGTTTATAGCTCTAAGTACCTACATTAAAAATTAGAAAGAGCCCAAATAAATGACCTAACACTGCAACTCAGGATGCTGGAAAGGCAAGAACAAATGAAATCCAAGCCCAGCAGAAGAGAAGAAATAACAAAAATCAGAGTAGAAATTAATGAAATAGAGACAAAGAAAATAATACAAAGAATCAATGAATCTAAGAGCTGGTTCTTTGAAAAGCTAAACAAGATAGACAGACCTTTTCAGAGGATGGTGTGATAAGAATAGGAGGTGGGAATTGGCTAGGCAGTTAGTGTAAAAAGACCCCAATGAAAAGTAGTCAGCTTCTTGGCTAAAAGTCAAAATGTCCCTGGGCCTCTTAGCAACATACTCTGTTCCAAAGGCCAAAAATATTAAAAGTATTTGGGATCTGTTATCTAATCATTAAAAGATTTTAGGGTTACCTCTTCAGAGGGGGGAATGTTAGAATAGCAAAAAGCCCCATTAAAAAAGATGAAAGAGTACATGAAGTTATCAAAAAAAAGTGATGGGGAGATACGGGAGGCCTTGGAGGGAAGGGAGTGGCCATGGATTTGATCAAAATACCTTATATGCTTATATCCCTGTATAAAAGTCTCAATAAATTATTTTTTAAAAAAAGAAAAAGAAAAAGAAACCTGGCTGATGTCCTTTTAATAAGATGATGCTATATAGCAGTCCCTTCTGCATGGAATAACTACCATCATCACGACTTCATCTGAGCCTGATCACTAAACATAGTCACAATTGGGCTTGTTGACGGTTGTGCTCATTCATTAAAGGAGGGCCAAGCAGGGTCACTGGACCCTCACTTGAGTATCCAGCCACTCTTCCCAGCC
>NW_008359093.1:224480-239833 GCF_000622305.1 Nannospalax galili | reverse complement strand
AGAAAAACGAGAGAGGAACCCAATGGAGGGATGCATTTGGAGGCCCTTTTTAAGAAATTCCAATGGACTCTCACATGAACATTTGAAACTTTCTCTGTTGTGACTTTTTTTCTAGTTTCCTGTCTAGAACTTGTAATGCTAATTACTCTTGACTTTACTTCTCCTTCACATCTCCTATTCATGATTCAAGAACTTTATTTCCCCCTTAGAGACAAGAGTTATGCAATTTGGGAGTCTTTTAGATAGACCTACTGAAGGACTACTCCAATTGCCTCACCCTGCGTCCCTGCTCAGAATGGAAGAAGCCAGAGCAGTCTGAGTCCCTATTCTCTACTGGCAATTTGGGTAACCCCTTCAGAGGATTGTGTGATAAGAATAGGAGGTAGGAATTGGGTAGGCATTTAGGTAGAAAGACCCCAAAGAACTGTAGCCAGTCTCTTTGCTAAAAGTCAAAATGTCCTTGGGACTGTTAGCAATATACTCTGTTCCAAAGGTCAAAAATGTCAAAAGTATTTGAGAGCTTGTATCTAATCCTTAAAAGATTTTAGGATTACCTCTTCAGAGGGGGGAATGTTGGAGGGGAGGGAGTGGGCATGGATTTGATCAAAACACCTTATATGCATGTATGAAATTCTCAATAAACTTTTTGTAAAAGTTAAAAAATGTAAAAAATAAAAAGTAAAAAATTTTTTAAAAAAAGAAACCTGGCTGAGCATGGGCCAGAGGAGCAAGCCAGTAAGCAGCATTCCTCCATGGCCTGTGCTCCAGCTCCTGCCTCCAGGTTCCTGCCTTGAATTCCTACCTTGGGTTTCCTGTTGAACTGTAACCCGGAAGATGTAAGACAAATAAACCCTTTCCTCCCCACCCCCCAAAATAAATTGTTATAAATGATTGTTTGAGCTGATGCCTGCATTTTGGAGTCAGAGTTTTGATTTATATGTGATCTGGTCAGTTTCAGTCTCTATGTTCATTCGATTTGTAGGAGACTGACTTTAGGTGTATTAAAATTTCATCCACACCTTCACTTTTTACTCCCAGTCCTTACACAGAATCCAAACCATCTGCTCCACCTCCCTGAACTCCCTCATGGCTCATGACAGCCCGAGAGAATCACTCCCAGATCCCAAACCTGACCCTCTGCAGATAACCCAGTTAAAAGTTTTCTGATGTTTACTGATGTAAAGAACTTTTCAGGGAGTTATGTCAACTCCCTCAGCAGACACTGTCAGCACTACCTCCTGTGACATGACCATATTGACCTCAGGGGAGATGAGGTATCAGTACATCAACTTGTCACTCTGGGTCATAAACTCCCACATATGTGCACGCAGGATGTCTGTCCCTCTGATCGCTGAATATCCATCCAGTAGCTATCATGACAAAGGCATCCTGAACTCGCAGCTGCGTTCAGTTTTCTGACTTCTTTCCTACAGTTAGAAGGGCACAGGACAGTCTCCTGAAAGCTGTGTGGGTGCTGCTCTCTGACCTGGTTTTGTTTTTACGGAGTACACTCTAGCTCAACACAGAGCTGTGGATCTGCGTTGAGTCCTGAGCACACCACGGGGTGGAGGGAGCCTGCAGACAAGAGGTTTCCTGTGTCTAAACCTCTTTTCTTGGCACTCTTCTCTGAAGGGGCTCTTGTGGGATCTGTACCAGCAAGACGAAGGAGTTGTCTTTGTGACTGGTTGTTTCATGATAGTGACTGAATGTTAACCTTCTGTCTTTTCATTTGGAAAAACAGCAAATTTTATTCAGGGAGATACTGTAATACCTCGCAGCCCTTAATGAGCTGAGAGCAGTTCCTATGAGATTGCCGAGACGCTTACATGACTGTGAATACTACCTCTTTAATCCGGGCTGCACAGGGAAAAGATGGGTTTATTTTCTTTACTGGAAACACTAATAAACAGTAGCATAGTGCGAGGCTCTTGTATTTCTTAGAGAGGAAGAACATTAAGGAGGATTTAATGTCATATTTATGTGCAGGAAAATTTATAAAACTCAGAAACACGTAGATTCAACTTTAAAGTGATTCTGAGTGTTCTCTGATTCAGAAATATTGGCTTCACCTAGAGGCGAATATTCATGTTTTCTCTCTCAGTTTCTAACTACAGACATGCCCATGTCCTCCAGGTTGTGTCTTGGACTCCCGTACATATATAAGTCGTATTTGTGTACTGTCCAGCAGTGGGTATTGTACGTTGTGTATATATAAGGATAAGTATATATATATATATGCATATATGAAATTTCATTTCCTTTATGTGTAAACAACTAGAATGTATTAGTGATTATTTTCTAGGTATTAAAAATGCTACCTTATTTTAGAAAATACATAAAAGGTTTCATGATTATCATTTTAATGTTGAACTAATCTTTACACTTATGAAATACAATCTCATGTAAATTAATTTTATTATAGGATTATCTTCTTTCGCTCTTCAGATTTTATACTTATGTGATATAGCCTTATAGAATATTTTAAGACTCAACAGGATGTTTTTAAAAACACAGGAAATAAGTTTACTAAAAACAGCTTATAATGTAAAATAAAAAATTAATTTTTAATTCAGGTAAGGAATATTTCGAGAGCAAAAGTACTTTCATTTCATGCAAACTGGTGATTATTATTTACTTTCTAGCCAGGTGTTCTGAATTGTGGTAAATCTGCCCCTTTCCAGTGGGGAGACCTGGGAAATCTGTAGTGCCCAAGAACCATCTGAACTGTGTCTCCTTTAGAACCTCAAGCACAAGGCTGTTGTGAATTGCAAGTCGGGTGTGATTTGTAAAACTTATGAAGAGAGCCAACACCTCACAAGTACATCTCATCACATTGTCATCATCAACACCTATATGAGAGAACGAATTGTGTACACTTTGAACCTTAGCAAACGACTCATTTAAAACATGTTTTATCATTCTTTTTTCTTTTAGTTTTTTAAAAATTTTATTTATTTTTTATTTCACATGTATGTGTGTATTGCCTGCATGTAGGTAAATGCACCCATGTCGTGCAATGCCTGCTGAGGTCAGAAGAGGCTGTTGGATCCCCTGGAACTGGAGTTACAGACAGTTGTTAGCTGCCATGTGGGTGCTGGGATTAGAACCCGGGTCTTCTGCAAGAGCAACCAGTGTTCTTAACCACTGAGCCATCTCTCCAGGCCCTGCTTTATCATTCTTATGAATGAAAAGTAGTGGTTATTGGTGAGCACAGTATTTTAGGAGCAGTGAAGAATGTAGACCTGCATGTCCATGAAGGGTTCTCTGGATCTGATATCGAGTGATATTCTCAACAAATGTCAGAATGGCCGCCAGAGACTTAGCCATGGGATTCATCTTCCTATCCCAGACTGCACTGGGAATCCTGGGGAAGTCTGTCTTGCTTTACTACTTCATCCTCACTGGCTTCACTGGGATCAGGGAGAAGCCCACAGACCTGATTGTCAAACACCTGACCTGGGCCAACTTCATGGTTCTTCTCTTTAAAGGAGTCCCTCATACAATCGCTGCTTTTAGTCAGAGACATTTTCTAAACCCCATTGTATGTAAGCTTGTCTTTTATTTTCATAGAGTTGCCAGAGGAGTATCTCTTGGTTCCACAGCCCTGTTGACTATCTATCAGGCCATCATAATCAGTCCCAGTAACTCCAAGTTGGCACAGCTCAAGGTAAGCGCCCCCAAGTTTGTTGGTCCTTCTCTGTGCCTGTGCTGGGCTCTGTACCTGCTGGTAAATGGCTTCATTCCCTTGGCAGTGACTGACATAGGGAATATAAGAAATCTTAGTAGATTGGGATATTTGGTATACTGTACTGTGGCACAACCTCAGAAACCAACTTCCATATTATATGTTATCCTGTTGACCTACACTGATATCCTGTGTTTGGGACTCATGATGTGGTCCAGTGGTTCTATGGTGTGTATCCTACTGAAGCACAAGCAGAAGGTTCAACATATTCACAGATCTCCGTCTCTACGTTCATCTGCAGAGGCCAGAGCCACTCAAAACATCCTTACGCTAGGAAGCAGTTATGTCCTCTTTTATGTAACCTCTGTCATCTTAACGATGGTTTTGCCCTTCCACGGTAAAACCAGTGTGGTTTTGGCCAATGCTAACGCATCAATGACTGCTTGCTTCCCAGCATTCTGCCCCTTTATTCTCATCAGACACTACACCGGTGTTCCCAGAGTTTGCTGTACCTGTGTATATAAACAACAAATTGTCCTTGTGTAGTTAGAGAGTTATAAAAGATATACTTTACGGGGCTGGAGATGGCTCAGTGGTTAAGAGCACTGGCTACTTGTGCAGAGGACCCATGTTTGGTTCCCAGCACTTACATGGGGGCTAACAACCATCTGTTACTCCAGTTGCAGGGGATCCAATGCCCTCTTCTAACCTCAGCATGTACAGCACAACATGGGTACACTTATATACGTGCAAGTAATACATTCATACACATATAATAAAAATAATAAACAAAATATTTTTAAAAAGATATACTGTATACACTCTTATTTTTCTCTATAAATACTATTCTATTATCCTGCTTTCACGTTAGACTCATTGAAAACAAAGTCTGTCTAAAAACCCCACTCGAAATACAGTCTTGAATCCAGGCAATACGTAATTGTCCATTGTTTCTGTTTAGAAGATTAAAGTACCAGATAAATTCAAACTTTGGGGATATACAGGTTGTACAGATGTGGATTATTTTTTAATTAGTTTTTATTTAAGTGCATGATTTTGCCCGCTGTTTGTATGCAATGCCTGGGGAGGCTAAAAGAGGGTGACAGATCTCCTTGAATTGAAGCTACAGGTGATTTTTAGGCACTATATGGGTGCTGGGAACTGAACCAAGGTCTCTGCAAGAGCAGCGAGTGCTCTTAAACCACTGAATCATCTCTTCAGGCCCTGATGTGAGTTTATAAGGGTGTTATTTTCACAAATTGATGTCCTGTATAGAGTAAAATTCTTCAACGTAGTAGATCAGCATATACTTTGAATTGAGTTTCAGGTTCATTTAGCCAAAATTAATAGGTGCAGAGAATGCCCAAGAGTCAGAGCTGCGTGGTGCAGGGCACCTATATTGTTCCAGGGTGGACAAGGCACAGAATTCAGGGTCTCATGAGGGGTCGTGTTTCTCAAGGATTAAAGGATAATGAATGATTAGAAGGATGCAATGTGGGGTGTAGGAACATTATTTTGCCATATTTATATTAACATTTGGGTATGAAACTGTCAGAAATGGAGGGAAGAAACTGGAAAAAACAATTAATGGATGATTTCTAAATATTTAAGCTTGGTGGACTAACTTTTTAAAGATTGTTATTGAGAAATATGTGGAAAGAGGCCTTGTAGGTTCTTTGGTATATGAGACTCTAATGTCGGACATGATGGAAGTTAGGATGTCTGGGAAAAACTGTAAATCAATAAGAACTGGAGAAGACTTGACCTACTTGGGAATGTTGCAGCAAGGGCATTTTGAATTTTTATGTGTGGGTCAGTTTTGAGGAAATAAACATAACTCCTTATTTGTAGCAGTTAAGTAATATTTTAGACATAAAACTGACCAGACTAAAATGGAAGTGAACAAGTGTAACTGTCAAATATTGTAACATGAAGCGCATAAAGTCATTCAAAATTAAATGTGAGCCTGGCATGATGGCACATGCCTTTAATCCCAGCACTAAAGAGACAGAGGCAGGTGCATCTCTGTGAGTTCAAGGTCAACCTGGTCTACATAGTGAGTTCTAGGCCAGCTGGGGCTTCAGGGAGACCCTGTCTCAAAAAGACCAAAAAATAAATAAATAAATAAATATAAAATAAATAAATGTGAGTAAAATACTTGGCTTGAGGAATCCTTTCATATTTAGAACTCAGAGTGACCATAGAACTAAAAGATGTCTATGTTCCCTATGTGCTGGTATCTTGATAAGTTCTGGTATATTTAGGAGGTAGAGGCTGACATGAGGAAATCTATTGGTGGGCTTGTGATTTTGCAGATTATGCATCCTGTCTTCCACAAGGTAGAGAAACTTTTCTATCACAGAGTCCCACTACCATGCTATCCTGGTTAATCACATGAGATTAAATAACGTTGGACTCCATCCTTCAATAATGAGCCCAAATAAGCCTACTTTTAAATAATCTCTCAGGCCCTTTGTTCACAGTTACATGAAATCAATAATATAGGTCTAATGCAGTTACATTCCCAGTATGCATAGTGTGGTGGGGCACCTTGAGACTCACCATAGCTACCTCATGTTACAGGCAGGTAAACCCAGCTAAACCCAGTAGTTAAAGCAGTTAACTCAAATGTGAGAATGGAAAAGTTTGACCCAGTTGCACCAAGATGTGGGCTTGAGAACAGGTCAGCATGCACCTGGCTGCTCCTGCTAACAGCAGATTTATGGCTTCTGTACTGCTCACTTGGCTTGCTCTTGCAAAATAGAAATTGTTGGGGTGCTCTCCACCCCTAAGCTTTAGAACTTAAACTTTTCATCCCTGGATGTGGATTTTCTGTATAAAATCTTACCCCAATGATGGCTCAGGGCTGCACTTGGGAACTTAATGCCCAGTGTAGTCACCAACCAGCTATAAAGACTTTCTTTTGGCAATTTCTGTGTCTGAGCGGTCTTCTCTGGTCAGACAAAGTCAAAACATAACATAGACCTTTGTAAAACATGTGAGAAATATGTAAGTAAATTAACAGTTTCAGTTTACACAATACATTCCAGCAATAAACTTCAACTCATCATTGAGTGAAGAAATAATCAATTGTTTAAGAAAAACTATATATAATGACCAAAATATTGAAAATATGAATGACTGCTATATCTTTTGATATTGAATGACATTTCATATAGTATTCTAAAATTCATATAGTTATAGAAGTAAGTACAGAATAGAGCTATGAAATCACCTAATTGTGTACAATGTTGACAACATGCAAAAGTTCCACGCAGCTCAAACGAGACAAAATACAGCATAGTCATGAGGAAGTAGATAAGAAATCCCAACACAATCTAAGGAAATTTGGAAACTGAATTTTGGCTACTAGGAGGAGAAGAGACAGTGTCTTACAGGAATGTCCTGGACCCACACTGAAAAGGCAGTTAAGGACACAAATCAGGCTATGGAGGCTGTATTATATATGTGAGAGTACATTACTTTGGGCTGGGGGGCAGGGGAAGGAGGTGTGGCTAGGCGAGGGTATCAAAATTTCATCAAACTATATTGTACAAAAATCGCAGAAACAATAAAAATTAAAATTAAAAAAAGAAAATCAAAAATTCAAAAATCATACTAGCAAAGGTGAAAAAACTACATATATTATTAAAAATTTCAAGAAAACTATGTAAAACATAAAAAGAACCTACAGAATATACAATATAATCTTCAAAACAACAGGTAAAGTTAGGATTTTCCGGTACTGACTGAAATTATGCAGTATTGTCATAAAGGTCTGGAAGTGGCATGTTAACAATGAACAATAAATGAATGCATGTAATACAGCATGACTTTTTCTTTCTGTTATACTATTTAAATTCTCCACTGCGTGATCCCTTGGGACAGACTTGCACTATCGTTTGTTAAGACATAGAAAAGCATCTCTCCATCATTTAGTGTGAAGAGGGACAATAAATGAATGCATGTAATACAGCATGACTTTTTCTTTCTGTTATACTGTTTAAATTCTCCACTGCGTGATCCCTTGGGACAGACTTGCACTATCATTTGTTAAGACATAGAAAAGCATCTCTCCATCATTTAGTGTGAAGAGGAAAGAAGAGATACTTTTCATAAATGCAAATATCTGAGTATATCAGACATCAGGATAGAGGCACAGTACCTGCAGAGAGAGTGAACAAAATGGAGAATTATGGAGAAGGGACGGAATGGACAATCACTTCTCAATCTTACCATTCTTGGGAGTCTAAGCATATATGCCACAAATACATGGGCACCCAATTTCATAAAACAGAAGTTACTAGACGTAAAACAACAGATGAACCCAACAGAGTGATAGAGGGTAGCTTCAGTACTCGACCCTCACCAATAGAAAGATCATCTGCAAAAACTGAAGCAAAGAAATACAGGAGTGAAATGATACAAATCAAATGGACCTAATTGGTACCTAAAGTACATTCCACCAAAACTCTAAAGAATACAAATTCTTCTTAGCATTTATGGGCATTCTCCAAAATTGACTATATACTAGGACACAAAACAAGTCTCAACAGATATGGGAAAATTGAAATATTAGCCTGCATTCTATCTGACCACAAAGGAAAAAAGATGGATGCAAGCCACGATAGAAACTACAGAAATTGCACAAATTCATAGAAACTAAACAGCACACTACTGAATGATAATTGGGTCATGGAAGAAATCAAGAAGAAAATTTTAAAAAAACTCTAGAACTTACTGCAAATGAAAAACACAACATACCAAAATCTATGGGACACAGTGAAGAAAGGTTACAGCACTTAGGGCCTATATAAAAGGGTGAGAGGTCTAAAATTAATAACTTAATGATGCATTTGAAGGCCTTGGAAAGAAAGGAAAAACAGCACCCAAAAAACATACATAGGAAGAGCTAATCAAAATCCAGACTGAAACCAATGAAATGGAAAAGTAAAATAACTCACAGAATCAATGAAATGAAGATCTGGTTCTTTGGAAAGATTAACAGGGCTGACAACCCTTAGCCAAATTATCCAAATGAAGGACAAAAGGGATCAAAACTAATAAAAATTAGAGATGGAAAGGGAGACAGTATGACAGACACCTAAGAAATTCAGACAATTGTAAGGACATGCTTTAAAAATCTATCAGACCAGACAAAATCTCAGCATGGAGGAGAGGTGGGTAAGAAGCCGCAGCCCTAGCTGCAGAACTATTGCCAATTGCTAGCTGCTGGGAGAGGGAGAGTCAGTTTTCTTTAAGGGTGTGACTTGGGCAGGTTGACCAGATTCCAAAGAATGAAACCGTATCAACAGCATTTGGGGAACTGAAATTGGACTCAATAGGCCTTTAAAATACTAGAGAACATGAAGTTGGGGAGGGTAGTAAGGTGAAGATAGACTCGGATAGAGGTAAAAACATGATCAAAATAGATTTTATGAAATTCTCAAAGAATGAATAAGAATAGTTTTTAAAAATCTATTTTCTAGCTGGACCTGGTGGTACATTAGTCCAGCCTGGTCCACCGTGAGTTTCAGGCCAGCCGGGGCTACAGAAATACCCTGTATCAAAAAGAGAACTAAAAGAAAAAAATATGTTTTCTGAGCCAGGCTTGGTGGCACACACTTTTAATCCCAGGATTTAGGAGGCAGACACAGGCAGAGCTCTCTGAGATCAAGGCCAGCCTGGACTATGTAGCAAGTTCCAGGTCAGCTGGGGATACAGTGAGACCCTTTCTCAAAAAAACAAAAAACGGAGGGCTGGAAAGATGGCTCAGCAGTTAAGAACACTGGCTGCTCTTGCAGAGGACCTGGGTTCAGTTCCCAGCACCCACATGTCAGCTAACAACCATCTATAACTCCAGTTCCAATGCCCTCTTCTGACCTCCAAGGGCATTGCACGCACAGGCACACTTACATATATGCAGGCACAATACTCATACTCACAAATAAAGAAATGAAAACATCATGGCACTGATCTAAAGACAGGCACATGGATCAATGGAGTAGAATTGGATTTCCACATACAAGCCCACACTGCGACAGTCATCAGATTTCTGGCAAAGATGCAAACAATACAACTAGGAGAAAAGAGCATCATCAACAAATGATGCTGGTGAAACTATAGCTACATGCAGAAGAATGAAGATAGATACTCATCCTTACTCTGTAGAAGCGCCAAAGGAATCAAGGGCATCAGCATAACAACAGATACCTGACTGATAGAGGAGAAGGTAAGGAGTGCACTGGAGCATATAGGCACAGGAAAGGACTTTCTGAACAGGACTCCTATAGCACAGGCATTGTACTGGTTTGGATGAGAATGTCCCCCATGGATTCCAAGTATTTGGACATTTTGTCCCCAGTTGGTGGCACTGTTTGGGGAGGTCTTAGAAGGTGTGTCTATAGTGGAGGAAGCACGTCACTCAAGGCAGGCTTAGAGAATTCTTAAGCCTTGCTGGATCTCCAGTCACTCTCTGCTTCCTGTATCTGCTTGAAGCTGAGAGCCCCCCTCTTTCTGTTCCAGCCACCTCTGCCACCATGCCTCCACTCCATGACAGACTCTTAATTTCCCTGGAACCATAAGCTCAGATAAACTCTTCCTTTTATAAGTTGCTTTGGTCAGTGTTTCTATCACAGCAACAGTAAAATCACTAATGCAGGCATTAAGTTCAGCGATGATGAATGGAACCTAATGAAACTAAAAAGCTTCTGTACAGCAAAGGACACCATCATTCGGGTGAAGAGGCGACGTACAGAGTAGGAAAAGAAAATTTTTTACCAGCTATACCTCTGACAGGTTAGTATCTAGAATATACAAAGAACTCAAACACCAAGAACTCAACCCAATTAAAAATCAGGAAAATGAACTACACAGAGAGTTCTCAAAAGATGAAATGCAGTTTTAACTAGAATATACAAAGAACTCAAACACCAAGAAATCAAACAACCCAATTAAAAATCAGGAAAATGAACTACACAGAGAGTTCTCAAAAGATGAAATACAGTTTTAACTGAGATAAGGGGGTCTGAAGACCCCATATGGAAGCCTGCTGCATTCTAATTCAAATAAAAATACAAGGGAGGCCTGGAAAGGAGTTACCATGTAGGAATGGATGGCTCTGCTGCCAGAAACAGCAGATTAATGAACATAGTTCCTCGTCCTAGATATGAGATGCCTCCACCAGGGGTGCTTCAGGGCAGCCTTAGAAGCCCTCAAAACAATACAAGCTCTTAATCCTCCTGACTGCTCGCCATAATGGAAGATAAGATCATATTATGAAAGACATCACATACCTTAGTTGTAAGACATAGAGAAAACAGGCACTGAGCTGGAAACTTCCTCATTGCTAGCTAGCACCCCAACAACTGGAAGGCCCTGAGCAACCTGCACTGGAGAGAGAAGGAATCATTGGACTTTCCAAACTATGAACTCTAGGAAACAGATTTTCGTCCTGCTGGGCAAGATATACTGACCTACGTAGAAGCAACTTGACTTTGGTGGGGGTAACCAACTGCCTTCTGATGGGTTTGAGGCCTGTAACATTGGTGTTGGGAGACACCATGCCTGGTAATATAAGCCTTGTAAACATGGCAAACAATTTAGATTGGAGATGTCATAGACCTAGTAAGGGAACTTATTACTTGTTTAACTGACTTGACAAAGCAGAAAGCAACCTTCTAAATGTTCTGTGCTTATGTCTATAGACATACACTGATCCCCACCTTAGTCAGAGAATAATCTCCCTATAGGTAACAGCAACAGAGGCAGAGACTCATGACTGCCCAAGATACAGAAAATAAGCAATGGCTTCAGGCCCAGCCCTAAACAAGACGTGTATACTACCCCCTCTAAGACTAGGGAGCATGGTGGAGGAAGGCCAGGAAACGTGTAAGAGCCAAAGATAGGGGGAAGGGCTAAACAAGAATGTTCTCTAGACTTGATACAACTATTACAAGTATTAATTCAACAACTGTAGTTGCCTGCACCTGACTCACACGGGACCTGCTCTGCCATTGTAGAGATAAGTCAAGGAGGCAAGAGAAACTCATTGTCCCCTAGGTCTGAACTGAGAGACTAATGGAGAAGGGGAATCATTGTCTTTAACTGTGGACACACTGATGAGGCAAGAAGGCTCCAGCAGGTAACTCCAAACATGATCAGAAAGAGAGCCCTGGTTGATCTCAGTGGGCCACAAAAAAAGTAAAAATTCATGAATGTATGACAGAGATTTGGGGGAGAAAGGGAGTAGACTGGGTGTAGGAAGATTGAGGGGAGAGTGGTCCATATATTTTGAGCACATGCATGATTTTTGTCTAAGACTATTTAAATTAGCTATTTTATTAATGAAACAACAAAACAAAAAGAAATCAACAAAAAACTAAAGAAACAAAGACCACAAGCAGGAACAGAGACCATTTGGGAGAAATTTTGATTGAATATAGAGGGAAAGAAGGGTAAAACAGAGGAGAAATGCTTCCGGATTTAACCCCAAGAGAGTGGTAAAATGCCTACATATATAGCCAAAGAGTACAGTAATATTGTATAGTTGTTCAGGCCCGAAAGTAACCAGGGACACAGGGAATGCTTATTTCAAAGACAGCAGAGGGATCAGCACCTCTAGGGTGAGAGCGCCGAGTGCCTTTTGGCTTTTCCTTTTCTTGGCCTTGTAAAGCAATTGCAGCATGAGACGCAGAAGCACAGCACGTGATTACTCACAGGACGCTTTCCCAGCTATTACAAATCCTGCTATGACTACGGACTGTCTTCAAGGACATCCTGGGCTTTGGAATAACAAGCTCAAGATGAAGACTGTGGTGTGGGTCAGTGGGCTGGTCCACACCTTCACACAGTTCCTTGTGTGCAAGGAAATTCATGGTGTTCTTCTAGCTCACTAGAGACCTTCCAAAGCAGCTTGTCCAGTTAACTGCATGTTGCCCGATCTCTTCTCTTTTCACTATGTGGTTCCCTTCACTTCCCGCTTTTCATTTAAAAGCTTGAACCATAAGCAAGAAAACAGCTGTGCAACGCGCGTTCACTTCTGATGTGCATTTTGCATTTCTCCAGACTACACAAAGCAAGACAAAAAAGATAACGATTAAAATGATAACTGTTAGCATTGATGATCCCATAACTTTAAATTGACTGAAAGGATTTAACTTAGAAAGCCCGTCTGCAATACTGTTTAATACATCTTCCCCTTTTAAACTTTGTAACTGTTTAGAAAAGTTTTGAGAAATTGGAGTCTATAAGTCCAATATTTCTTTAAATACATTTCCATGACTAGCAAATGCTTTTTAACCCTATTCCAAGGGAATTGAGATTTATTCCATGCCAGAAGAGAAACAAAAAACTGAGACATATTCCAATCGCATTTTAAGGATATCAGCCTCGGAAGGCTTTGACAATCTGATCCCCAAGCGTAACAACAGATTCTAGGTCAGTTACTCAGCATGCAGCACACTGTGCACTATCAGTATGTCATTAAGAATTCCATGATTTTTTAGTCTTTCTGCCAACTCTGAACATAATGTACAGTCTGTATGTATTCATGTAAAGCAGTCCCAGCCACTGCAGTAGTAGCTGTAATAGCAATAATGCCAAGGCTCACAGCGATAATTAGGCCAATCATCTGCTTCGTTATTTTAATCTTTTCTACAGTATTGTATAACAACATCATAGATGGTGAGCCTTCCCATCTTCTGTTCATTTTTACTGGAAACCAAATTCCTACCCTGGCTCTCAAGATATAAATGCTTTCAGATGGTATATTAATTGGCAACATAGAATTTAAACAAGTATACAGAGTACAATTATTGCAAGTAACTGATCCCATAGTCCCAATCCATTGTGTTGACACAACCATAAAAAGATAAGGTAAAACCTCACACAAGCCATGATAGTATGAGATGTGTTATGAGTAAATGCTAATTGAGTGTTGTTTGTATTTTCATTCTTCCATAATTTATCCTTCCATGTCCATAAAGGATGTAAAGCCAAGACAACTTCCAGAGATGCTCCTGGGTAGATCCACCGTTAAGATGTGGAGCTGGCACTGACATTTCTCCCCCATGCCATACTAATCCTTCTGGTCTATTACTGTTGGTAAATACTGTGTTATTCTCTACATCTCATTTCAGGTCTTTCGCAGAGTCAGGTTCTCCATTTCTTCTGTGAGCAGTTGGAAGTCGAATCGTGGTTTATTGCTCTTCTTTATACTTAATCAGTCTCTGGAGGGAACATACCTCAACATAATTAAAACCATATATAACAAACCCACAGCCAACATCATTCTAAATGAAGAAAAACTGGAAGCATTCCCATTGAAATCAGGAACTGTAGGAGGAAGTGCAGCCTGAACAACCTGCGCATGCACGCTGCAAATGCACCAAAAAACATCCAGCTGCGTCAAACCTGTGTTCTGCCAAAAGACATAGAGACAGCTGACGCAAAAAAATGGCCTGATACAGAGAGCCAATGAGGAGCAGACATGACCTATCAATGGACCAATGGGACACCGGGAGGGGGGATATAAGGGAGCCCCATATCCGCAATAAACGAGTCTGCAGCTGCTCACACAGCCTGCTTCTCACCTGACACCCGGAGTATGCGTTGTGACTCGGCGCCAACTCTACGCCGCCCGGAGGGCCCCAGGACACCCACAACAAGGCTGTCCACTATCTCCACTTCTCTTTAACATAGTGCTTGAAACTCTTGCAAGAGCAATAAGATAAGAGAAGGAAATTAAAGGAGTAATAATTGGAAAAGAAGAGATCAAATTATTGCTTTTTGCAGATGATGTGATATTATATCTAAGAGATGCCAACAATTCCACCAGAAAAGTCCTATAAATTATTAACACGTTCAGTAAAGTGGCAGGTTACAAAATTAACCTACAAAAGTCTGTAGCCTTTCTATATACCAATAACAAGCAATCAGAGAAAGAGCACATGGAAACACTCCACTTTACAATACCTGCAAAAAAAAAAAAAAATATCTCGGAATAAACCTGACCAAAGACATTAAAGAGCTCTACAACGAAAGTTTTAAATCTTTAAAGAAAGAGGTTGAGGAAGACATCAGAAGATGGAAGGACACTCCATGTGCATGGATTGGAAGACTTAATATTGTGAAAATGACCATTCCACCAAAAGTCATTTATAGATTCAGTGCAACCCCAATCAAAATCCCCATGACGTTTTTCACAGAATTGGAAAAAACCATCCTAAGATTCATATGGAAGCACAAAAGACCTCAGATATCCAAAACAACCCTGACTACTAAGGGCAATGCCAGGAGGATTACTATACCAGATTTCAAGCTGTATTATAGAGCTATAGTCATAAAAACAGCATGGTACTGGCACAAAAATAGACCCATAGACCAATGGAACAAAATTGAAAACCCAAATGTGAGTACATGCCATTTCAGCCACCTGATATTTGACAAAGGAGCCAAGAATATTCACTGGAGGAAAGACAGCATGTTCAGCAAATGGTGCTGGCAAAACTGGATCTCCACCTGTAGAAGAATGAAACTAAACACCTGTCTTTCACCTTGCACAAAAGTCAATTCCAATGGATCAAGGACCTCAATATAAAGCCTGAAACTCTGAAAGTGTTAGAAGAAAACATTGGGGAAAACCTACAAGATATAGGTGTAGGAAAGG
>NW_008359093.1:217406-224023 GCF_000622305.1 Nannospalax galili | reverse complement strand
ACTTGTACATCCATGTTTGTTGCTGCTCTTTTCACAATAGCTAAGAGATGGAAGCAACCTAAGTGTCCCTAAACTGACAAGTGGATAATGAAAATATTGCTCATTTATACAATGGAGTTTTATTCAGCAGTAAAAAAAAGATGAAATTATGAAATTTGCAGGTAAATGGGTGGAACTAGAAACTGTTATACTAAGTGAAGTAACACAGACTCAGAAAAACAACACAAAAGATGACATATGTTTTCCCTCATGTGTATCCTAGCACCAAATCCTTATAAGTGAATATGTATCCAGACATAACTACAGGAACCAGAATAATGAAAAGGAATCAGGAGGTAAAGGAAAAGAAAGAATCTGAAAAAGAACAGTAGGAAACAGGCATTATAAGGGAGATGGATAAAAATGGGGTTATTTTAAGGGGGGGAGGTTATATGAGGAACCTAGGGGATAAAGGGAAAGAAGGATCTCAAGAGAGGTGGGACCATAGGAGAAAGGTATTATTAAGGGAGAAAGGGGGGAAATGGGAGCACCTTAATTGGGGAAACCATGATGGAGGGGTGAGACAATGTGAGAGATAAATAATACCTAGCTAGTTTTTAAAACCAGAGGGAACCATATTAGTCCAACCTACTGACAAAGTATACATACCAGATCAAGAAATATACATCTAGGCAAGGTTTATCTGAGAACAGTTGGTCCTTGCCCACGATTTATCTACATGGCACATAGTAATTAAAAGTACCAGACTGGTGGAACTAACCTTCTTGGATGTTTATCAGACATACTTTGGGGTTTGTTTTAAATATTTTATTTATTATTTTTATTTTATATGTATGTGTGTATTGCCTGCACATGGGTAAGTGCACCCATGTTGTGCAATGCCCACGGAGGCCAGAAGAGGCTGTCAGATCCCCTGGAACTGGAGTTACAGACAGCTGTTAGCTGTCATGTGGGTGCTGGGATGTGAACCCTGGGCTTCTGCAAAAACAGTCAGTGTGCTTAACCACTGAGCCATCTCTCCAGCCCCCACTATTATTCTTTTTTGTTTGTTTTATTTTATTTTTGTCTTTTAGAGACAGGGTTTCCCTGTAGCCCCCCATTGTTCTGGAACTCACTACATAGACCAGGGTGGCCTTGAACTCCCAGAGATCTGCCTGCCTCTGCCTCCCAAGTGCTAGAATTAAAGACATGTGCCACCACGCCTGCTGTTTCACTATTATTTCTTTAAATTAGCATAAATACAGGCCTTTTCCAGGAAAATCATTTCATCCACACTCCTTTACAAACATTTCTTACCCTTTTTGTCAGACGCCTGATATTCTTATTGTTCTTCAGAAATTGCATATCATATAACTTAATATTTCGTCTTTCATGTTTCCGTCTGACTTATTTGAAAATAATGTAAGCATTGTTTCACATTCATTCATTTATTGTGTGTTTGCATATGCATTCACTACAATGTTCATTTGGAGGTCAGAGGACAACTTGTTGGAGTCCGTTCTCTCCTTCCCTGGTGTAGGTTCCAGGGATTGAATTTAGGTCACCATGCTTCACAGCAACCACCCCTCCCCGCTGAGCCATCTTGCTGGCCCAATGTAAATGTTTTCTTTTTGAGACAGGATCTCATTATTATCCCTGCCTGGCTTGGAGCTTACTATGTAGACCACACTGGCCTTGAGCACACAGAGATCCACCTACTTCTGACTCTCATGTTGGGTTCGAAGGTGTGCACTGCCACATCTGACTCAATGTAAGTAGTTTTTTCAAAAATATTTTATTTATTTATCTTTATGTGTATAAGTGTTTTGCCTGCATGTGTGTAAATGTACCCAGGTTGTGCAGTGCAGAGGCCAGAAGAAGGTGTCCGATTCCCTGGGAAACTGGAGTCACAGATGGTTGTCAGACATCATGTGGGTGCTGGGATTCGAACCCAGGACAGCAAGTGTTCTTAAGGGATGGTGCAGAGCCATCTCTTCAGCCCCTCAGTGTAAGTATTTTTAAGGCAAGGAACCTCTTCTTGGATTTCTTCATGTGCTATATGCACATATGAAAAAGTACAAGTTTCAGGAAGAGATCATTGAACATTCACTAAGCAGTAAATAAACACGAGCTAAGGTTCTTTGCCGATATTTACAGTTTCAGCTTTTTCCTAATGTCCTCTCATTTAGAAGTGGGTGTGATCAATGTTTTTGGAAATGAAAAAAAGATACACATCAAAGGTGAAGTATTTGATGTGGTCACCTGTAACTACAGAACGATTCAAAGCACAAGTAATTCATGCCTTCACACTCTAAATCTAAATCTTCACCTTTCTTACTCAAATATTCCTAAAGCCTTAATTTTTTAAAAATCTTTTTTAAAATTTTTTGTTATCTTTATTTTATGTGTATGAATGTATTGCCTGCATATATGTGAGTGCACCCGTATTGTGCAGTGCTGCGGAGGTCAGAAGAGGGCTTCGGATTCCCCTAGAACTGGAGTTAAGGATGGTTCATAGCTGCCATGTAGGTGCTGGGAATCGAACCCAGGTCCTCTGTAAGAGCAGTCAGTGCTCTTAATCACTGAGCTTTCCCTCCAGCCCCAATTTTTTTTAATGTTTTATTTATTATTTTTATTTTATGTGTATATGTGTATTGCCTGTGTGTAGGTAAGTGCACCTATGTCGTGCAATGCCCACAGAAGACAGAAGAGGCTGTTGGATCCCCTGGAACTGGAGTTACGGACAGTTGTTATCTGCCATGTGGGTGCTGGGATGCAAACCCTGTTCTTCTGCAAGAATAACCAATGTTCTTAACAGCTGAGCCATCTTTCCATCCCCAAGCCTTACTTTTTTACATTCGTGTTGAATTGGTTCTGTATTTCACTTTTTTTATACTTATGAAATTATAACAACTCACAAGAACAGAAGAATTGGTTAGTAGGTTTGTGTTTGTTTTTTAAATTTTATTCTTTGTTTTTTGAGACAGGGTCTCACTATGTACCCCTGGCTGTCTAGAACTCGCTATGTAGACCGACCTGGCCTCAAAATCACAGGCTGCCTCTGCCTCCTGGGTGCTGGGATTAAAGGTGTGTACCACCATACCTGACTCACATGGGTTTTTGAGGTGGGAGAAGTTGGACCCAAGGCCTTGTATCCATGGGTCACCCTATCACTGTTAAACAGCACTGGCCATTGACTGGGGTTTTCACGGGAAATTGAAGGTGAGTAGGATGAACACAACAGTCTCTTATCTAAAGCCCCCTTTTTGGTGGGCACTGGAAGTGCAGCAAAGCTTCATAGTCACCTCTATACTTCCGTAGAGTCCCAGAGCCTGTAATTGGAGAAAACAATCAGAGAACAATCAAAGTTCACTGAGGATGAAGCCTGAAGTTCTGCACAGGGGACAAGGCTATGCAGGAAGATGCCCCTGTTCTGAGCCCTCAGTGACTGGATCCTGCAGCAGCCTGGCTTAGCATGTTATGGGTTACGTGGTGTCTGCTCCTCCCTCGTTGGTTCCCAATTCTCCTGAATACAGACTCAGTGACTATGGAAATGGTCTGCATATGACCTTTCTTTCCGACTGAGGCAGGGAAGTAACTTGGTCTACTTTAGTGACAGAAGCCAATTTGAGTGATCTGCACTGCACTCCAGAATGGTTACAGTGTTTCTGACTTCATGTTGCTCAGCATGTTAATTTCAGCGATTGAAATGATCTCAGTGGCTCCACCATGCTCCAAATGGACACATAATTCTATACAAAGTGCATCCACTCCAGAAAAAAGACCAACGGCTGCTGGGACCAGACACTCTTCCCTCTTTCCTCATTAAAGTCAAATAGAGACACTAAGAACCAACATGTTAGGTAGCAAAACAAACTAAAGAAACCAAAACAAAACACTCAAGGTGGGAGGGAGGGCTGCTATTTCAAGTGACTATAGGTCTAAAGGGAGAAAAGGTAATTTTTTTTTTCCTAACAAACTCTAGTTCCCTGAGACTGGATAGAAAAGTAGACATTCTCATAGACCCTATGCCTGTGGCCTTCATAACAAGTTGCCCACAAGGCTATACCAATTTAATTTGGGTTGCTTGCGTGGGTGTGCGGTTATTTATTGATAAAGGGCATCTTACCGGTGGCTACACACCTGACGAAAAATGCCCCCCGCCTTCCTCATCAGCCATTAACTGCCAGTAGCTCCTCAGCTAGGGGCGTGGTGACTTTAAACACTTTTGCCAAAAATAATGGATGGAAAGGAGGTGACAGGATGGGTAAACTAGTTCAAGCAAAGCTTTCTACAATGCGGTCGTAGATAAAAGCAGCACAATGTGGACCATAACAACAGACATTCATATTTGCCAGTTAATAATTTTAAAAAAGCAAAGATTCCTTAAAAATTATAACAGAAGTAAACAAGCAAGGATCTTTCTGGGAATTTCAGTAAGGTCTCAAATGAAAGACAATTCTGGGTTTTAAACTTGGAAATTGCCTACAAAGCCATATTAAAACAGTGTTTTTCTCAAAGAAGAAATCGTGTTACAATAACGAGTCTCTGTTTCATTGTGCACAGATTTTTAAAAATTGCTTAAGAGCTGGGCAGTAGTAGAGAAACAGCTGCTCTTGTTTTCCATGACATCACATATTCCTGATATCATAGGTGCTAAAATGTTGACATATCTTGAGACTAATATTCAATATCCTGAGAAGGGTTAGACAACGAATCCAGCATATAAATCAGAAAAAAGCGTTATTCCTTGCTTTGCAGGCAAAACAGACCTGGGAGACCTGAGTGTCACTGATGAGGAGCACATAGGGGCTGAGTGCTGGAAAACAAGAAGTACAGAGCTGTCCACTATCCACTGCCCACTCCTGCCGGAACCAGCCAACCAAGGCGAACAGCACCTGAAAGGGGGAGTGGGGATGAAAGAAAAACAAGAGACAGAGAAAGACGCTTGGGAGGACTGTCAGTAGAGACTGCAGCCCCGGTTTATTTCAGCTCAGCCTTCTTACACAGTAGAACATCAGATAGCCACCATTTGCTTAGCTGAATTAGCGTCAGCAGCTCTTTCACCCCACCTCTATCTGAGGGTCAAGGAATGGTCAAATACTTGTGAATACAACCATTTAACTATCTTCCCTATATTATCAACACATTCCTCCTGACTTGGCAGAACAATTTGGTACTTGTGTGCAAAACACACAAACTCTTGAGTCAAGGTGAAAGATCATAACGTAAACAAGCAAGCCTGCCACAGCTCAGTGTACATGATGGCTGTGCTTATACTAATAGCTCCCAACACACTCCTTTCATCAGGAACCATCCAAAGGGTCAAAATAATGTAGACTGAATAAAAGACTGTAAAGAAGATCACCAGGATGACAATTCTGCATGTGGCTCTGTCCTGGAAAGCACCAGAGGAGAGGCTGGAGCCATGGATGTGTTGAACTCTCTGCTTGTGTCTGTGAAGCACACGGACCACCAACCCACTGGCCCAGATCATGAAAACCAAACTCATCATGTAGGGGGAAAAGTACAAGACAGTACACAATGAGGTGTATATAGCTGGCATCATCCAGGAGCAAGACCCATGATCACTGACTACACTGAGGTTTTTCTCATTCAGTGGACCATTCACTACAAAGGGAAGACAGGTATTCATCAAGAGGATGCAGGAACCAGCTCAGGAGGCAGCAACAGCCAATGAACTTTGAGCTCCATCCACCTGCAAAGCCCGAGGTTGAGCTTAATGGCCTGGAAGCCATTGAAGAGACAGACTGTACTGAAGGTTACCCCAGTTCCAACTCTATAAAAATAGAAGAAAAGTTTGCATCTCATATCATCCAGGAAATATTTCCATCCAAAAGTTATCATTGTCCAAGATATTTCTTTAGAGAAAAGAACCATAAAGTTCACCAAAACCAATTAAGAATCAAATCTACAGGTTTCAAGCGATGTCCAGTGAACAGAGTGGAAATATATAGACAGAAGGGGGAGGAGTGACCTATGATACCAATTGTGGTGTGAATGAGGAAAAGAATTCCTATATCCAAACTGGAAGAATACAGTGCATCAACATCGAGAGGGTACTGGTTTCAATGAAGTCAGCTGAATGAGGAAGTAAACAAGTCACAATAAGTGTGCCACCATTATGTAACCCTGTGATCCATTATGATCCCATTATGATCCACTATGTATCAGTTTCCAATACATAATCTATTTTCGATACTCTCCCATTAAACACATCTGGAATTTTGGCTCATGCATATGAATGTAACACAGCGAAATCTTATCCATTAGGTAATCTTAGTATTTTTAGGGTGACTGAGTGCATAGCTGGGTGGTCACAGCTGAGGGAAGGAGAGAGGGAAGATCTTTGCACTGGCATGGGTCACTCCCTGGTAGGCGTGCTACCTGATAAGATCAAAATGCAGAGCCTGCACAACAAATGATTCCTCGTTCTATTAAAAATTAAAAACGTAGGCCGGACGTGGTGGCGCCCACCTTTAATCCCAGCACTCGAGAGGCAGAGGCAGGCGGATCTCTATGAGTTCAAGGCCAGCCTGGTCTACATAGTGAGTTCCAGGACAGCTGGGGCTACAGGGAGACCCTGTCTCAAAAGACCAAAAAAAAAGTAAATATAA
>NW_008359093.1:212194-217361 GCF_000622305.1 Nannospalax galili | reverse complement strand
ATGAGTTCAAGGCCAGCCTGGTCTACATAGTGAGTTCCAGGACAGCTGGAGCTACAGGGAGACCCTGTCTCAAAAGACCAAAAAAAAAGTAAATATAAGGACAGGGATTAAAGGGTAGAAATCTGTGTGGCGTGATATACAATCTGATAATATGAATAGTTCATCTACATAGGAATAAAAGCCTCCAAACTGAAAGAATTAATACATGTAGCATGTAGTTTTAAGCCAATCTGTGTTTAATATTTATCTCCAATAAGGCATACTAGACATTGAAAAACTCCTCATCCCTATGTCAAACACCAAGAGCGTACCATCTAGGTATCATTACTTATCAAAATAACGCACAGTATATAGAAGAAAAAATGACATGGAACATGTTCAAGATGTTGCTGAAACTCTTCTTAATAAGAAATTCAGGAAGGCCCAGATATCCTGGGTTTCGTTGCTGAGGAAAAGCAAATGAATGTGAAATGAAGAGATGATGGTCACCTCACTTATCTCCCACATCTTCCCCCATTTCCTCCCTTCCCTTCCCCATAGTTTGGTCACTTCAGAGGAGCGGGTGCAGCAGGTCTCAGCGTGCTCCAGGTGTACATTCATTTCCCCTCTCTTCTCATGGAAATGACCAACCTGGGCACTGTGCAGTTCATCATGCTAAATGATCACACAGTATTGAAAGGGGAAATTTAAGCATCATAGATGGAATGAAGTCACATGACAGAAATGAAGCAGAGAAGTAAACTGTGAGGAAGGGAAGAAAGGGGAAGATGTGGGAGGCAAGTTCTGAAAAGAATATGTGCACAGGCAGGTGGGTCAGGAGAGGGAGGAGAAAGTTTAAGGTTTGTTATAAAGCCAGTAAAATAAGGGGGACCTGGTAACCTTAGAGGGTGGACTTGAATCATTCTGGCTCATCATGAAATGCAGAAATTCACAGAGTGTGGGAGACTCAGAATTTCTGGTGATCATCAGGATCTGTGGACCCAGAGGGTGAATGCCATCAACTCCCTGAGCCTCATACAGGGTATGACCTGCTCATCTAGTGGGCTTTTTGGCTAAAATAGTATTTTTTATTTCATGGACCTTTTCAGAAATATGTAAGAGTAACAGACTGAGAGTAAAAAGAAAATGGCAACAGCACAGTTCCATAACAGCCAAATCCAGCATTGATCTGTGTAAGTCCTTGCTATGTTTTCCCCTTCCTCCTCTTCCCTTCCTCCCCAACTGCTCTCATATTTAACCACACATTTACTTACATAAGCTTTTTCATCTCTAACCCAGGAGATGAAGAGACTTTCTTTCTCTCTATAAACATTGTCATTCTTTTTAAAGTAGAGATTTTACATACTGCTGCAGACTCCACTGAGCCCTACATGTTCTCCTTAACACTTAAGACAGAAAAAGGCTAAAGTGGGCCTGGAGAGATGACTCAGTGGTTAAGAGCACTGGCTGCTCTTCCAGACGAGCTGGGTTTGAATCCCAACACCCACATGGTGGCTAACAACCATCTGTAACTCCAGTTCTAGGGGCTCCAATGCCTCCTTCTGACCTCTGCGAACATTGCACGTCACGGGTGCACTTAGACACATACATGCAATATACTCATACACACAAAATAAAAATATTAAATAAAATATTAGAAAAGAAAGCTAAAGCTAGAATACATACTGTCTTCTGCTACTCAGGCACCAGACAACCTGCTTAGGACATAGACCTTACCTTCTGTCTTGCTGCCTCAGCCCACATCTGTGCTGTGAACCATCAGTGTAAATGGGGTGATGATGGTGTATTTAGCTGTAGATAAGTGAAGACACCTTCAGAAACTATTGTAATAGCAAAGACAAGAGAGATGTTATTCTTTTTTTCACATGAAAATGAGTAATATTTATTATTTATTGTGTGAGTGTGTGTGTGTGTGTGTGTGTGTGTGTGTGTGTTGCATAGGACTCTCCTCTGACAGGCAGACCATGGATAGATGTCATCTTCCCAAGCTTGGTTGCAAGTACTTGGCCAAGATCATCACAGCTAAGCTTGTTGACTGTTATTCTCAGTAAGAAAGGAGGAGCAGGGAGAGTCAGCCACACCTCCCAGTCAACCAGTCAGCCCTAGTGGCACAAGAGGGAAGGGCTAAGGGTATATAAACTGAGGAAGCCGTGGAGAGGGCCTCTCAACATTTTGTGTGGTTGTAGGGAAGTCACAATCCATACCTGGATGGAGACTTTCCAGTGCACCTTTAGGAAGGGAGCACCCACACTTTGTAAGTAAGCCCTCACCCATTGCTCTCTAAGTAAGCCGGATTAAACTCACTGGTTTCCCAGCCTTCAGTTTGGCAAAAGTGGACCTCAGTTTGTCATTAGGATCAAGGGAGGAGGAGGCCAGATGTCATTTGTACCTCCCAGAAGGAATTTCAGCTACAGTGTGTAAGAGCATGTGTGTCAGGCCACATCTGCCGAGGCTGAGGGATATCTTTCAGCAGCCATTTCTCTTCTGTCTTGCTTTTGAAGAGGCGACTCCTTTGTTGCTTCTGCTATACTTCAAACTCCTGGCAACTGGCCTTGAGCTCTAAGACAGTCTCCTGTCTCTGCATCCTATCTTTCCAAAAGAGTACTGGGATTAGAAATAGCCACAATAGCTTTTGACCAGTAACCTGACTTCTATGTTCATTTTAGGAAATTTTGCTGTCTGAAGATGGAACAGTTTGGTAGGAAAAATCATAAATTTACTTTTACACTATGGAGTTGTTCATTATGCCAGGCACACGTCTGAACATACTTTAAAAGAAATGAGCAAATTAAAACAAAAATTTGGGTAAGGAACTAAACAGAAAGTTCTCAAAAGTTGACACACAAATGTGTGCAAAATTGTCAGAGCCACAGGTGGTAGATGTATACAAGGAAACTGTGTTGTTTGAACACCACAGGGCCGTTGCACCATGAATCCACAGCACTTATGATATTGTACACAAGACCTGTGCAGACCTAAAGCAGACAGGGGACCAGCATGGATGGTGGAGGTGGGCAGGAATCCCCAGCCTTTTCTGAGGATCTATGGGCAATTAATAGCTTCTGGGAGAGGGACACTCAGTTTTCTTTAAGGAGATGACACCTGGTATATTCACCAGACACCAAGGGACAGACTCACACCCAAAAGCATTTGAGGAATACAAATTAGCCTCGATAGGTCCTTAAGAAAAGAAAAAGAAAAAAAAATAAAAAAGGAAAAAAATAATAATAGAGGACACAACGTCGGGGGTTTGGTAGGGAGGGGAAATAGGGGTTCTGAATATGGTCAAAATATTTTATATGAAATTCTAAGTGAATCAGTAAAAATCTTTTCTTTAAGTTCAATGCCTTTAACCATCAAGAAAATGCAAATAAAATTATTTTAAGATCACAGGCTCAGAAAAAAAAAAAAAAGATGTATGCTCTCCCTCATTTGTGGATCCTAGTGCTAAATCCTTATGCTAGATGGAATCCCATTGAAATGGGCCAACAGCCCATGGAAAACATGATGTAGAAACCTGAAAGTTCAATGCCTTGCCACAGTGGGAGGAAGATCATCCCACACCTACCACCCTCGCCAAGGCTCAGGGACTTTTGCGGAAGAGATTGGTAGATAGAATGTAAGAGCCAGAGGAAGGGATGGAGTGTTACATGGAAGTGTCCTCAGACCACTATGTCAGCAAGCTACAGTCACACCTCCTTCCCACACTAGTGAAGGAGTTGAGGGGGAAGTCAGTTACTCCTCCCACCCAATCAGTCGACCTTAGCTGCATGTGGGGCATGAGGGGCTAAGGATATATAAGCCAAGAATGCCATAAGACACCGCTTCTTGCCATTTTGTGAGGCTTTTGGGAAATCACAGAATCTTTATTTATAGAATGAAGACTTTTCCAGTGCAGCCATAAATGGGGGTCCATCCACTCTTTTGTAAATAAGCCCCCACCGTATGCTCTGTTAGCAAGCCCAATAAACTCGTTAGGATTTTCCAAAAAAAAAAAAAAAACAGATCTAAATGGAAACCTTCATTATTCCACCGAAGTTGACCCCATGTTGGCAAATTCATTGGTCTGTGATTGCTTATTCCTGCTTTCCCCCCTTAAACTTCATTGTATATCTATTTTTATGTAATCTGCTTCAAGTTATTTCTGGAAAAATGTGTTAAAGTTTTGCCTCCCTTTGGAATAATAAAAATATTCTAAAAGGATCCAATGCCCTCTTCTGACCTCTACAGGCATTGCATGACATGGGTGCACTTACATATATACAGGCATAACACTCATACATGTAAAATATAAATAATAAATAAAATAATTTTTTAAAAACTCAAAAAAATTACTTTAATATTTCATATTATCCCAGTCAGAATGCTAAGATCTGATAAACAAATGATGACAAATGCTGGTAAAGGTTTGGGGAAGGGAGAACATTTATCCACTGCTGGCGGAAATGGAAAAGGTTGCAGTCACTATAGAAATCAGTGTGTAAGTTCCTCAAAAAACTAGAAGTAGATCTACTACATGGTCCAACTATACCACTCTTGAACTTATACCCAAAGTATTCTATATGCTACTACAAAGATACTTGGTAATTTGTGTTCATTGCTGTTCTCTTCACACTATCTAGGAAACAGAAACTATCTAGATAACCATTAACAAATGAATGGATAATGAAAATAGGATATATTTACACCATGGAATATTATTTATTCAGCTGTGAAGAAAAGTGAAGTTATGAAATTTACAGGTAAATAGAACTGAAACAAACATCCTGAGTCAGGTAACCCAGACCCAGAAAGACAAACCACATGTTCTCTCTCATATGCGGATGCCAGCTTTGAATCTTTAGGTACATGTGCTTCAACTGGAAAATCCATAAAGGTCAGGAAACTAGTTAGAGGCCATGGGAGGGGGAATTCTGAGAGGGAAGAAAGAATTCAGTGACATAAAGGAGGAGAGGGAATAATGGGATAGGAAGGGTTAAATGGAGTTGGGAGTAGGAGGGCAGAGGAGGGAGTATGGGGTAGATAAGTAATACTAAAGCTCTTTAGAAAAAAGTCATATGGAAACCTACTACTATAGAAGCTTCTTATTGTATACATATACAACACTGAAAGAGATTTAAAAGAGTTGCCCTAAAACAGGGAGAGATTTCCCCCTTTCTATCACTAT
>NW_008359093.1:196346-211780 GCF_000622305.1 Nannospalax galili | reverse complement strand
TAGATGATAGATAGATAGATAGATAGATAGATAGATAGATAGATAGATAGATGATAGATAGATAGATAGATAGATAGATAGATAGATAGATAGATAGATGAGAGATTATAGAGAGTTAAAAATGGAATTACCCTGTAATGAGGGGACAACACCCCCAGATACCACTGGCTAACCAATAAAAAGTCCAAGGTCAGGAATGGACTCCCTCTTTTGGAATTGTTGACCAGGAAGGTCCCATAGACTCTCAAACAGTACTACCTAACCACTGCCCTCGGTTACCCTCCAGAACTTGATAGTTGAGACCCTATTGCCAAAGACACTGCATATATGAATCACAAAACAAACATGAAGAAATCAGGCTGGTACTGCCCTCAAAAGTTCCTCTCTACTGACTATCTTTCATAGTACTGGAAGGTGCTATTCATGTTACCAGAAGCTAAAGTAATCATCAACCTTACCCAGCTGTGAACCCTGCAAGCTACAGTAACAACTGGCCTGGCAAGATATGCCCATTCATGCAATAGTGACATGAGCATTATGGGAGTAACCAACAATGTTCTGATTGGCCAACTTCACAAGATGGAGCCATATCTGACACTGTTACTGGGGCCAAGAACCTGTGGCTAGATAGTTCACAGACCATAAGGGCGATCCTACAACTGTTAGCCAGCTAAACGGACATAGTATTTAACCAACTTCTAATGGCTTATTGTTATACCCATAGATTAATGCATCTCTCATCTCTCATCAGAGAATCTTCTTATAGCAGATGGCAATTCCACAGAGACCTACAACTGGACAACATACAGAAAATAGGAGACCATGTAGTGCTTGGTCCCAAATGGGACAATTTTATCACATCCTTTCTTCCTAAGGCTCAGGGATCATTGTGGAAAAAGAGACAGAAGATTATAAGAGCTGGAGGTGGTGGATGAATACAAGGAAAATGTGTTTTTCAGACACAACAAGGAAATTACACATCTGAACACAAAGCAGTTGTGACAGCATGCATAAAACCTGCACAAGCAAAAGCCAGCCAGAAACCCAGTACGGATCAGGGTGGTGGGCAAAAAGCCTCAACCCTAGCTGAGAAACATTGGCAAGTGGTAGCTCCTGGGGGTGTGATTCCAAGCATTTTGACCAGGCTTCAGGGAATGAACTCACCACCCCCAAAAGTGTTTGGGTACCACAAATTATACTCAGTAGGCCTTATTAAAACAGTGTGTTTTAAGATTATTTAGAGGCAGTTGGCAATATACATCAATTTGAAAATGATAATTAGGAAGTTGGGTCTAGGGACTGGAGCAACGGCTCAGCATTTAAGAGCATGTACTGCTCTTGCAGAGGACCCTAGTTCAGTCCCCAATACCCATGTTGGGCAGCTAACATGGCCAACCTGTAACTCAAGCTACAGGGGTCTGATGCCCTCTGCTGGCCACTATGGACACTAGACGAGACAGGCACATACCTCCATACAGATCCACAATGACCCCTGAGCCTTGGCAGGCAGAGGTCTGAAATAGGTTTCCTATTCAAGGATAAGCACTCTGTGGACTCTTGTTCTCTGCACATTGGCCAGTTGTGGGTTTCTGTGTTAATCACCGTCTGATGCATAAGGAAACTTCTATGGTGGCATTTGAGAAACGCATTCATCCTATGTGCAGAGGTTGCATTGTAGATGTGCCACTTAGAGTTAAGCATCTCACAGACACTTATTTTTTTGAATTTGATCAGTTCTGGAACTCTATGATAGTCTCCATATGTTGCCAAAAAAAGCTTCTTTGATGAGGGGTGAAATGTACATATGAGGATGTGTATCTAAAATAAAGAAATTACATTTGTCTAGAGATGTGACAAAAGTAGGTTTTTCTCTAGGATCTATGACCTCTCTAGCCATGTGTATTTCAGTATGTTTACAATATCACACATGTGAACTCACAACAGTGGTGTCAGCACATACAAGACCTATGTGAGCTCAAACCAGACCAAATCCCAGCATAGTCGTGGGGGAACTGAGTAAGAAATACCAACCCAACTCATGAAATTTTTGGCAATTGATGGCTTCTAGGAAAGGGAGAGATAGTGTCAAGAGACTCTACAATGCATCAAAGCATGAACGATATCCTAGGGTATATTTTATTCATGCAATCCCATCATTTCTCATAACAAGGATATATATTAAGAGATACATCAATTGAAAAATAATACTAGAAAAATTAAATTGTACTAAAATATGTAAGATGCACTTGAAACCATTTGGAATTCATGTCTGACAGAAGTACCATGAAAGCAACAGAAAAACCCAATATTTTCATCTAAGAAGGAGCTCTGGTTGAAGGGAATGAAGTCCTCAGATAAGCCACAATATAGATTAACCCCCAAAAGAAAGGCTCCATGTTCTTTGATACTATTGACATTAACTGTATAGAAAAGTCAAATCTATAGAAACAGAGTACAAACTGATCCATGTTGGGGGCTAAGGCAGGTCACAATAGGGAGCAATGGCTTAGTGAGTATTGGGTTTCTGTTTTTTTGGTCTCTTTGAGACAGGGTCTCCCTGTAGTCCCAGCTGTCCTGGAATTCATTATATAAACCAGGCTGGCCTTGAACTCACAGAGATCCACCTGCCTCTGCCTCCCAAATGCTGGGATTAAAGGCGCCGGCTGAGTTTCCTTTTAAGGTGTACAGAATTGTAGAAATAGAGAGTGATAATTGTCCTATATGTTTTGAATATAGCTCAATCCACTTAATCATACATTTATTTTGTTTTTGTGGAGCAGGGTGCCTTGAAATCCAGGCTAGCTATGAACTTGCTATATTGCCAAGAATAACCTTGAACTCCTCATTCTCCTGCCTCCTCCTCCCACTTGCTGGGATTACAGATGTGGTCCACTACACCTGGCTTAATTAGATATTTTAAAACTGTAAAAAATTAGAGTGATGGCACTGGAGAGAGGGCTCAGAGGTTAAGAACACTGACTGTTCTTGCAGAAGACCTGAATTCGAAACCCAGCACCCATATGGCAGCTACCAACTGTCTGTAACTCCAATTCCAGGGGATCCGACCACCTCTTCTGTCTTCCCTGGCCATTGCACGACATGGGTGCACTTACATACATGCAAGCAATTCATGCATACACAGAAAATAAAAATAATAAATAAATTTTTAAAAAATATGTTGATATGTTAATTTCCCTTCCAAATAACACAAGGAGCTTAGAGCACTTTATTTCCAGGGTACTCTCCAGGGTATTGTAGTGGTCCAATAGTATGATCTGATGCTTCCTTCTTGAGCCCCTGCAAAGGAAAATTATGTGTCAGTATTCATAATAGTAGTTTTATTTAGATTTAGCTGCATATTTATAAACTTATAATTTAGCTAAATATTTATAAAGAATTTATAAATTCTTTATTCACAATTCCTCTTTTCATTAGGATTATTTCTCTCTTCTTTGAAGGAAGCTATTTTTTCTTTTAAAAAATATTCTCCCAAAGCCAAGCATGGTGGCATACACCTGTAATCCCAGCACTCAGGAGGCAGAGGCAGGTGAATCTCTAGAGTTTGAGTTCCAGGTCAGCTGGAGCTATAGAGAGACCCTGTCTCAAAAAGACCAAAAAAATTTATATATGGGAGTTGTATTCCATTCTTCATATATACCAGATTTTCATTATCCAGTCATCAGTTGATGGACAATTAGGTTGACTCTACTTCCTTGCTATAGTGAGTAAGGCGGCAATGAACATGGGGTACAAATATCTCTATAGTGAGCTATAGAGTTCTCTGGATATATGCCCAGGAGTAAGGTCATATGGTAACTCTATTTTTAATTTTTTGATGGACCTCCAAACTGATTTCCATAATGGATGTACTAACTGACACTCTCATGTGGGGTCAGTCATAATCCTGGTTGCTTCAAGCAATGGGCATAATAAGATGACCTTAACACAAAACTAGGTACAATTAAGTAGCACCCAGGGGAGGTCATGATATTTAGTATGTTTTCATATCATGTCATATCAAGAAACTGCCCTGTGTCCTTGTCCTTGGCATAACGGTTCAAATATCACTGGATACATTTCTTAATTAACAATATTTTATTTATTATTTTTATTTTATGTGTATGAGTGTTTTGCCTGCATGTATGTAAATGCACCCAAGTCGTGCAATGCCTGCAGAGGTCAGAAGATGGTGTCAGATCTACTGGAACTGGAGTTACAGACGGTTGTCAGCCATCATATGGGTGCTTGGATTGGAACTCAGGTCCACTGCAAGAGCAGCCAGTGTTCTTAACCATCTCTCCAGGCCCATCACTGGATACATCTCATTTCCAGTTTCTGTGGCTGGTCTTGACACTTTGTGGCTGGTTACACCAGCTGTGTCTCCAGGTCTTGGCTGCTCCTTACTTTCCTGCTTTCCGTACAGGTCTGATTCTGATCTGCCTTCTGCAACGGTCTCCAACACTGACTACATCTCATGTTTGAGGTACACATATCTGTAAATGTTCCTAAACTCAGGTTTAGTTGTGTTTTCCAGACACAAGTATCATCCTCACAGCATGCACTTGTCATCAGCTGGCTAGTTTGTACTGAAGACTATGTGGTAAGTTTGGGAGTTCCGGGCACATCGTGGGTAAGAGGACATGAGGTAGCACTATGTAAAGGCTCCCTGTGGGCTGAGTTGGAAATCCTGCCCCTCCTCCCTTTGCTGCAGATTACACTTGCACCCTTTGTTAAAGCTTGGCAGATTTTGTTGTCTTTGAAGATCCAATGCTGTGAGTTAACCCCTTCAGCAGGTTGACCCCTTATTCTACATCCTCAAAACAATCCCATAGAGCTTAGCGTGTACCTCAGTGATTGAATGCAAACCTAACATGTGCAGGGTTCTAGGTTTGACACTCAGCACCACAAAAACAATCCTTTGGAATCTTTCTTTCTTGGGCCTCCCAAACCCACCATACTCTAAATGTACTTCATCTGCAAAGTGCTGTCCAAGGCCCCTTGTCTGAGGACAGGCTGCCCTCCCCAAAAGAGAACAGCAAAACAGCCCAAGGATAAAAACATTGTGTCTTTGAAAATAGCTAGATGGTGAACCGTTTCCAACAGAGGTGACCACCGTTTATTTCATAGTATAAAAGTGCCTGCCGTGGGAAAGAGAAGCGGGAAGCTAAGATGGGAAATTCAGCCATAGAAAGAAAGCTCAATTGGGAACTCCAGGTGACTGCCTCAACTTCCCCAGGCAGTTTCTGATGGATGTTTTGAAAGTCTCATTTGATTAATTATCTGTTGGTATTTGTTCTTTTGCTCAGAAGATTCAGCTGAGGGAAAACTGCTTTGCCTAGTGCTCTCCCTGATAAGAAACACCTGCTGGCTGCCTTAAAGAGGATTCCCTAGTCAATTTCTACTGTATGTTTTGGGCACCAATTTAATGATGCTTTGATGTTTATCTTTATCTCTTACTGTTGATTTTTGCTTTACTTTGGCTTATTATATACTTAATAAACTCACTCATTCAAAACCAGAAGTATGACTACTGTAGACCATTCTCCAAGCTATACAAAACAAGCATTTATAGGTTTTCCTGCCTGCCATTTTAACTTTTTAAACATGAGCTAAATTATCTCGCTTTAGTACATCCCAAAATATGTCAACCATCTTTCATTAAGTAGAAATATCTTCCTTAACTAAAGATGGTCAGGGACATGTCAGCCTCTAAAGTGCTTTTCCTAAATGAATCTGTATAGATTTCCCCCAAACAAAACCCCTGCACTTTATTTCCCAGGACTACAGGAGCGCCTGAGTAATGGAACTACATTACCCACAATACCACGAGAAGAGTGGCAAAATGCTGAACCAATGATGGCAGTTTCCGCCCGCCCTTGGAACCCACGTAATGGGTGGGACTTCCTGCATCGTTATTTGAGTCTGGTTTAGTTCCTCTTGGATAGCTTGTTGGTTAGGACCGGGAATTGGGATCCTAGCAAAAAGTGAAGGCAGGCGCGAGACGAAGGCTCCCACTCGTTGAAGTGACAGTTGGCAGTGGTGGCAGGACAGCCGTGCGCAGACCCCTGCTCCGTCAGCAGAGTCCAATGGCAGCGGCCCGAAGACATTCTCACCCTGCTCTGGTGAGTGCTGCATCCTCGGTGGTCCCCTGCCCAGGCTTCACCTGAGTCCTAGATCCCAGAGAGGGCCTAGCTCAACTCATGTCCCTGTGGTAGGAATCCCAGTATCCAGAACAGTGCCGAGCTCGTTAGTGGGATCCCCATTTCTCATAATCAGTGTGATGAAGTATGGGAGACTGAGGACCAGCCGAGGGTTGACTGACTATTGTGGTTAGTAATGTCTTGATTGGGCGCTGGAGCCGGAAGCATCCAGGCCTGCAAATGGCAGGGTGAGGCATAGTGTCTACTATCCCGCAGGGACCTAGGAGCCAGCGAGACTGTGAGTGGAACAGGAATGTGGTCTGAGGCTATTCCGTTTTTCCAAGAGTTAGAGCAGGCAGGATGATAATTTCAGAAATAATCTCAGAGACTCAGAGAGTTGAGCCTTGTAGACATCCCACAGATCGTAAGACTCAGCATTGAGCACCTAAGGCTTAGAGATAATTTAGACATACTAAAGTCATGGAGATCAAGGGTCACAAAGTTGCCTTTTTCAACTTTCTTCACACAGACTCCTATGTCTACAGAACCACATGTGGACTGTACACAGGTAAGTGGTAATGTTCCAAGGCCTCACCAGTGTGACCCCACTTTTGTCTCTGGAATTATATGCTAAATATTGTTCACTGCTTTTCACTGCATGGGTTTGGGGACCCCTAAGAAATCCCAGGCCGAGTGGGGAAACCCAGGCTGGGAATCATATGGAAAGGCTTCTGTTCCAACTCTTACCAACCAGAAGGATGAGAGATGAAATGTTTCCCAAGTCATAGGTACTCCTGAAATGTGAGGCTTGGCTTACTTAGAGACTACAGGTTTTCTTTCTGGTGAGACATTAGAACAGCAAAGTAGAAATCGGACGCCCTAGTTTGCTTCTCTCGCTGTGATAAAAACTCTGACCAAAAGCAGCTTGGGGGAGGAAAGAGTTTATATGGCTTACAGGTTACAGTCCATCATTGTGAAAAGTCAAGGCAGGAGCTGAGACAGAGATCACTGAAGGAGGTCTGCTTACCCACTGGGTCCGAGGATCACAATCGGCTAGCTTTCCTCTGCAACCCAGGCCCACCAGCGTAGGGATGGCACTACCCACATCAACGAACAATTAAGAAAATGCCTCACAGACATGGCTATGGGCCAATCTGATGGAGGAAATTCTTCATTTGGGTTCCCTCTTCCTAAGTGTGTGAAATTGACGACCAAGATTAGCCATCAAATCAGGCCTGGGAAGTTAGGTATCTGTTTTAGAGATGAAGTTTGGAACAGAGGACGAGGGTAATCTGATCGGTCTTCTCAGCCGCCCTGGGACTGCAGGAGGTAGAACAGACTATGGTATAAATGAGGTGATGGAAAGTACAGAGATGAGCCTGCTGCAGAAGTCCAAGTGATGGATTGGGTTACCACATCAGTGTGGTGGTCAGAGAGGCAGAAAATGTGGTTGGGTTCTGGCTTGTTTTTTCAGAAGGGCAACCTAGATTTTCCATTATTAAGGGTGAGAGAAAGGTAAGTAATTCCAAGATTCTTTTTATTTTAGCAGCTACAAGGATGGACATTTTAAAGTTGATCGCAGAATTAGTTTTCTTTGGGGATAGCAAGAACTTTGTTTTGACTCTCTTAAGATTGAGATGTAAAGTCTGGCATGGAGACATACCTTGTAATCCTAGCACTTTAAAGGCAAAGACAGGAGGATCACAAGTTCAAAACCAGCCAGGGCTCTGTGATGAAATCCTATTTCAAGAAAGAGAGAGACAGGGCCAGCAAGATAACTCAGTGGGTAAAGGCACTTGCCACCAAGTGTGACAACCTGAGTTCGATCCCCAGGACCCAAATGGTAGGAGAGGACCAAGTTTTGCATGTTGTCCTCTGACCTCCACACCCACCCCATGGCATGTATGTGCCACTGCTGCTACACACACACACACACACACACACACACACACACACACACACAAAATTTTTTAATGTATAAAGGATTATAAAAGACAGATTGAGATTTTAAAAACCAGTCGTGGGCATATCAGTTGGTAGGTAGTTCCACAGACACACTGGTCTGGACCTCTGGGGAAGATTATACATAAAGATATCCTAAAATATGAAGGCTGATGTTTGTTCTGGAACATGCTTTGACTTTGAGTTAGGAAATGGAATCAAAGGTTTTTTTTAATATTTTATTTATTTTATTTTATGTATATGCATGTTTTGCCTGCATGTAGGTAAGTGCACCCATGTCATACAATGCCCTCTGAGAACAGAAGAGGCCATCGGATCCCCTGGAACTAGAGTTATGGACAGTTGTTAGCTGCCATGTGGGTGCTGGGATTCGAACCCAGGTCTTCTGCAAAAACAGTGTTCTTAACTGCTGAGCCCTAATACTTAGTTTTCTTTATGCTCTGAAGGCTGTTTTTTTACTCCTAGGGTCAAGTGATCCTCCTGCCTCAGCCTCCCAATACCACTAGCAGAGCAGAAAAGTAATCAGGACTGGGTCTCATGAAAGAGCATCTAACTGGAGCTAGTGAACAAAGTGGCCAGTATAAGTGCCTATTCACCACCCCTTGAGCTTACTAGCCTTCAGGAATGATCTGAGGAGTTCCATTCAAACCAATAGGGATAGGGGTGTGTTCAGCTGGGAGGACCAGTGTGTCTGGAGTGGAGGGCCACTGCTGCTAGGCACCCAGTAGTGCTTAGACGAAGGCTGTGACAAGTGAGGGGGCACTGAGAACAGCACAAGTGGAAGACCACAGTGTCTGTGACTCCCCAGGTGGATGTAGTGACTGAGGTTGGAGCAGGGAACAGCCAGGGAGGCACCGTGAGCAGGGTAGGAGCTGCCTCTGACACAGAAAGCATCAGAAGTTTAGGTAGTGCTGGGTCCTGCCTCCATTTCTGAAGCATACCTGCTACTAAGTAATAAAGGAGAGTGATAGGTGGTATGGATCTGGGGCTGGAGGTGCTGTGGGAATGAACCTATTATGAGCAAGGTACTGTCTAAGAAGAACTGTCATAACCCCAGGGACACTGGGATTCGGGGCATAAGAGAGAAAGAGAATCTTGTACTTGGTTGTGTGGGGGAACTTTCCCTAGGATAATTTCCTGGCAGAAGTGATACTGGCTAGGCTTGATGGGCTCTTTTTTAAAGGATTAAAAGATGGGAATAGAGCTCAGAGCAGGACAAAGTTAATTTGCAAACATTACAGACTCTTTAAGGACATGAAGAGGGACATTCAGAGATGAGCACCGTTATCCCTAAAGGTGTTTGGGGTCATATTGGGTTATGGTGCTCCTCCCAGTTAACTTCCCCCATCTCTCTTTCTATTGGTCACAGGCATCCATGCACCCCCTTTTGTAGCAGGGATTAGGTCTCTGCTTCTCTCCACACGCAGGAAAATAATTGAATAGGAACCCCTGTTCTGCAGGCACCTGTCATAGGATTCCTTACCTTCACACATGAGGAATTGTTGACTGGCTAGAGGAGGGGAAGAGTGGGTGCTGCAAGCTCTTCTGCTCTCTGTGAGACAGAGAGGTCCACCACATTCAAGGGGAAATGGGCTGTGTTTGGAGAAATAGAAACCTACTGCTGCCACAAAGAAATGGAAATTTGCTGCCTATTGCTGGGAATAAACAGCCATTAAAAAAAAAAAAAACAAAAAAAACAAAAACAAAAACCTCACACCAGGGTTGTTGTTATGTTTCCCCCTTGTCCCATCCTGAGGATCCACACCTCAAAAGAAGTTAACAGCCTTGCGTTGTCAGATCTGAAATAGCTGCTTTTTACCCACTTGCCTGTGGGTGCCATGAGAGGAGGTGGTGGTCTGCGACCACAGTGAGAGGTGAGCCTCTGGACTGGGGCTTATGTACAATCTCCTCAGCAGTATAAGAAGAGAGAACAATGGATGGGTGTATGAGTGAGTGAGCTTAGAACCCTAAGAGAGAAGTTCATCACTGAGTAACCTGCCTCCATCACAACAGGGCTGTATGACCTTTGAGGATGTAGCTGTTTACTTCTGCCAGGAAGAGTGGGAAATCCTGGATGAGGCTCAGAAGCTGCTGTACCTGGAAGTGATGCTGGAGAACTTTGCACTTATAACCTCACTGGGTAAGGCCCTCGCACCCACCCCTGCATTCCAGTCTGTCCTCTTTGCTCCTAGTAGCAGCTCTGCCCTTTTCATAGGTAGACCACAGATGCTGACCACCCTGATTTCTTGGCATACGTGCTGCAGGTGCCAGCACCAAGCTGCGTGCATTGCCCTGTTGTGCTCTAACACATGCCACCCCAAAGCATTCAGTGAATGAACCATTTGGGTGGCAGAATTCCTGCAGTCAGGGTATTTTCTGTTGCTCTGATAACATACTCTGACAAAAGCAACATAAAGGAGCAATTGTTTATTTCACCTCACCGTTCCAGATTATAGTCCCTCATAGCAGAGAAATCGCAGAGGCCAGAGTTTAAGAAAAGTGGTCACATCACATCCACAGTTGAGAGCAGAGATCACCGAATTAATGCATGCCAGTGCACAGCTTACTTTCTCCTTTCTGTTCATTCCAGAACCCTGAGCCTAGGGAATCCTGCCACCTATAGTGGGCAGGTCTTCCCACCTCAACTAATGTGATGAAGGCAGGTTTTCCCACCTCAATGAATGTAATCAAGACAGCCCCCTACAGGTGTGCTCAGGCCCTTCTCCCAGATAATTCTGGATTGTGTCAAGTTGACAACACTCACCACAGCACCTCAACTTGCCTTGCCCCTTCCTTGGTCTGGTGACTGTGTTCATATCCATGACTCCTTTTGCTTGACAGTCTGTCCCTTCTAGCTGGTATCTCAGGCTGTGTCTTTCAGGACTTGCAGATATTGTCATGCTTGGTACTTGGCTGGAACGTGGACTTTTTCTTCCTTAGAATCTTTTGTGGATTAGTTGCTCTAGACCACTGCTCACCTGTCCTATCTTTCTTTAAGACTTACATCATCCAGTTCCCATGTACATAGACCACTGGGATTATGGGAAAGCCCTGATTGCTCAAGGCAGACATGGCAAAGTGGCTTCCACAGTTCAACAATTGCGTGGCCTTCGGAAGTGGCAGCTGCTATAGGGTGTGACATCTGGGTTGTGTTCAGATCAATCCAGGAACCAACCTGTGCTGGATACCTTTAGTGTCAACTTGACACCTGGGTTGAGGGAGCCTCAACTGGCGAATTGCCTCTATTGGACTAGCCTGTGGCCATGTCTGTGGGGCATCTTCTTGATTACTGAGTGACGTGGGAGGGCCCAGCCCATTGTGGGTGGTGCCACCCCTAGGCAGGTAGGCCTATGTTGTATAAGAAAGCAGGCTGAGCATGGGCCAGGGGAGCAAGCCAGTAAGCAGTGTTCCTCCATAGCCTGTGCTTCAGCTTCTGCCTCCAGGTTCCTGCCCTGAATTCCTACTGTGGGCTCCCTGGTGAACTGTGACCCAGGAGATGTAAGACAAATAAACCCTTTCTTCCCCAAGCTGGTAGTGGTCAGAGTGTTTTGTCACAGCAATAGAGAAACAAACTGGAACACAACCCATAGTGTGTCCAACAGTGTTGTGGTGTGTGTCATATGAGACTTTTCCTAGAGAGGCGTAACACACACGTCACTTACCCCGATAGGAAGTAGAACATAAATTATACAGTAAGTAAGGAAAAATACAGATAGCAGTATCAACACTCCTTAAAGGATATCCCATAACACTTTATAAATTTTACCTTTCTAATTTTGTTAAATTACAGAATTTTATTTTACTGGTACATGCAATTTATGTTGTATATTTATAGTAAAGGTATATTGAGGGGCTGGAGAAATGGCTCAGTGGTTAAAAGTTCTTGCTCTTGCAGAGGACCTGGGTTCAGTTGCTAGCACTCACATTAGATGGCTCATAACTGCCTTTAAGTCTGGCTTCAGGGGATCTGACACCTCCGGCTTCCACTAACACCTACAGGCACATACAGGCGTGTGTGTGCACGCACACGCACACACACACACACTTTAAAGTAAAATAAAAAGTGTATGACATATAATCATGTTTTTCTTTTTTCTTTTTTTCCCCCTTCATCCATCTCTTTGAACTTGTATTTGTTGAGTTAGGTTCAGATTCAGGCTTTTGACACCCTGAACCTTTGGTTTCTGTAGTTTCTATTGCTAGCCAATAAAATAAATATGAGAGATGGTAAAGAAGCCTGGTGCCTGTGGGCAACAGTCTATCCCTGGGATAGCTTCTGCCCTCAGCATAGTCAGTCCTTGCCCTGTTTGGTCAGGTATGATATTTACTTGATAAGCTCCCATGATAGACATAGTCTTTGTTATAAACAGAGGCCTTTCTTTCTAGGGTTTCTGCTTACCCTTAGATTGCTTAGAGACTAATGTTAGCCTTAGCTTTATTTTCTAAACTCTTTGTTTTGTGACAGTTTAATAGGAGGGGGACTCTTAGCATGACAGCATTTAAATGTGCCCAAGCATACTGACTAGAACATTGATAATCTAATGGGCTAAGAGGTTTTTCAATTGTCTTCAAGGAAGAACAAATGTTCTTTCCTTCTTATCATTAAACATTCAGCTATAGGTATCCAAGCATGGGACCTGTCTAGAGGACTAAAGCAAAAATCCTGACTCCTTGGGACTAGAGAGATGGCTCAGCAGTTAAGAGCACCAGCTGCTCTTGAAGACCCAGGTTCAAATCCCAGCACCTACATGGTGGCTAACAGCTGTCCATAACTCCAGTTCCAGGGGGCCTGACACTCTCTTCTGTCTTCCGCAGGCACTGCATGACACAGGTGCACTTACATACATGTAGGCAGTACACTCATACACAAAAAAATAAAAACAAATTTTTGAGTGCTGACTCCAGATGTTGCAATGGTCTAGACTTACCCACCTGTCCCCCCACACCAGTTGAAGAGCTCCATAGTTGCCCTAGTTCATTTCTGTCACTGTGACAATGACCTGACAAAAAACACCTTAGGGGAGAAAGGGTTTATTTCAGATTACAGTCCATCATTGTGGGGAAGTCAGGGCAGGAACATGAAACAGCTGGTCACATGACAGTCAAGAGCAGAGAGAGATGAATGAACATGTGCCCCGTGAGCAGCTGCTTTCTCTAATACCGTCCAGGACCCCAGACTAAGGAATGGTGCTGCTCACGTCCAGGCTGTGTCTTCTCCTATCAATTAAGGCCATCAAGGCAATCTCTCACAGACCAATCTGATCCAGACAGTCCCTTGCTGAGACTCTCTTCCTAGGTGATTCTAGATTGTGTCGAGTAGACAGTGAAAACTAGCCATCAGAGAAAAGAACGATAAAAGGTTTGTGTGACCCCAAGTTGGTCTCAGGGGCGATAAAGGAACTTTGAGATGTTATAGAAATCAGAAACAATTTAGGAGTTAGAGTATGGTGGAGTGACAGAGCAGGTCATCCTGGTCGAGCCAGTGGTTTAACTGGTCATTTTCTTTGCTATGGTTTTGCAAGAGTTTCTGGAGACATTATTATCCCTTTCCTTACGTGTAGGGATCACTCTTGGTCCAATCAGATGATTACCCCTATGGCCTTACCATCATAGTTAATTGCCTTCATTTTGGATAAAACTTGATGTTCTTGGGGGTAGTTTTGGTCCCTTATAACAAAGATATTTATCAGTCATTCCGATCATTCTTGGAATCCTAGGACAATGCAAAATAGTGATTCAGGAGGGAAAAGTCAGACAAAAATAGACCTACAGAGAATAAAATGGTATTAGTCCAGTGACTGCTTTCCCCTTTCAATTCCTTATATCCTTTCACTCCAAGACAGGTTATAGCAACACTAAGGGAAGCAGCAGCAGAAATTTCCCTTTGAAGTATTTCTCCCTGGGTTACATGACTTTCCAAGAACAATTTGTGTAGAACAACAAAAAAATTAATATTATTTAGAATTTCATACATGAGTACTACATTTAGGTCATGCCCACTCCTCCCCCAATTCCTCCTGTGTCCCCTCCACTCCCCCTCAAATTTATGATCTCTTCTTCTGTAATTATTATTGTTAAATATATACATGTATATATTCAACCTACTGGGTCCATTTCATGTTGCTTATATGTACATGTGTTTAGGGCTAACCACTTTTTAATAAATATTTATCATTTTTATTTTATATGTCTGAGGCTATTGTCTGCATATATATAAGTGCACCTGTGTCATGCAAGCCCAAGTAAGTCAGAGGGTGTCAGATCCCCTGGAACTGGAGTTACAGATGGTTGTTAGCCACCATATGGGTGCTGGGAACCTGAGTCCTCTGCAAGAGCAGCCAGTACTCTTAACTGCTGAGCCATCTCTCCAGCCCCAGACTAACCACTTTGGATTGAATAATCTATCTGGGGGCTTGTCCTGGCGGGAAACTGATTATTCCTCTTTCAGCACCATTGATTGCCTGTAGCTCTTCATCTAGGAGTGAGGCCTTATGAGGTTCCCCCATCCCCGTTAGCATATTGACTTGTGCTATTGTTAGGCAGGTCTTTTTTAGGCAACTCTATTGTTGAGATTACGTGGGTGCAGCATCCGTCATGACTAGAAAATGCTATCTAGCAGCACATGTCCTGGTCTATGAAGGGAGTTGCAGGCCAGCTGGGGCTACAGGGAAACCCTGTCTCAAAAAGACCAAAAGAAGGAAGGAAGGAGGGGGAAGGAAGGAAGGAAGGAAGGAAGGAAGGGAGGGAGGGAGGGAGGAAGGAAGGAAGGAAGGAAGGAAGGAAGGAAGGAAGGAAGGAAGGAAGAAGTTAGTTGAAGAACTGTCTCAGTGGTTAAGAGCACTTCTCTTTTGGAGAATCAGAATTCACTTCCAAGCACCCATATCCAGTTACAACTTCCTATAACTCTAGCTGCAGAAGATCTGACACCCTCTTCTGACCTCCAAGGGCATATGCACATACATAAGCACAGTCATACTCTATACACGTAAATATAAATACAAATATAAATCTTAAAAAATAAGGGGCAGCCGGGTATGGTGGTGCACACCTTTAAACCCAGCACTCAGGAGGCCGAGGCAGGCGATCTCTGAATTCAAGCCCAGCCTGGTCTACATATCGAGTTCCAGGCCAGCTGGTGCTACAGGGAGACCATGTCTCAAAAAAAGACCAAAGTAAATAAGGGGCTAAGGAGGTAAACATATTGGAGAAGTGTTTTCATCTAACATAGAGATTGTTCCTATAAATGAGGAGCTGTTTGACTTGAGTCTTTTTTTTAATGTGTATATATTTGTCTTTTTGAGACAGGGTCTCCCTGTAGCCCCAGCTGTCCTG
>NW_008359093.1:186959-196218 GCF_000622305.1 Nannospalax galili | reverse complement strand
CATGTGAGTGCACCCGTGTCGTGTAATGCCGCAGAGGTCAGAAGAGGGCTTTGGATTCCCCTGGAACTGGAGTTAAAGACGGTTCGTAGCCACCATGTGGGTGCTGTGAATCAAACCCGGGTCCTCTGCAAGAGTAGTTAGTGCTCTTAACCACTGAGCCATCTCTCCAGCCCCTGACTTAGAGTCTTTACTGTGATCAGTGATTTAAAAAAAAAAAACCAAACACTTAAATAACAATTTCTTTTTATTCACCAACCATAGAAACAAAATCCACCTATGTGTAGTTGGCTACAAGCAGATTGCTGGCCACAAGCTAGCCTTTCAGACAGAAATCTGCCAAAGAGGGCAACTTGCTCTGGAAGATTACATTGTTTTTTGTCATTTTCTCTCCGTCTACAGTTGATAAAACTTATATCTTTGCAACAAAAGTAGCTGAAACCTGGGGAAAAATTTTTTCTTGTGTATCCTTGAAAATTGTGGGTGACTCTGAAAATAGAGCTAGGCATATTTTGAAAATAAAATAAAAGAATTGTCCTCCCCTCATAACGAGTTCCCTTTCTTAAGAGATCAAAATAAGGAGAAAAAAGTTAAAACAGAATTGATAACTTGAAACATAGTCAACGTGTCTTTCATTATTATTTCTTTCAGTTCATTGGCATGAAACAAGGGATGAAGAAAAAACTTCTGCACAAAGTATTTTGGTAGCAGAGGCACCGCAAATCAAGACTCCACAGGCAGATCCATCCACACAAAAAACTTATCCATGTGATATCTGTGTCCCAGTCCTGACAGACATTTTGCATCTGAACGATCTACTTGGGCAGAAACCATACATCAGGATGTGTGAAAAACTCCTGGACCAGAAGCATCACAATGTCAAGAATTTGTTAAAGAGAGATGTGGAGTTGCTTATAAAGAGCTGCATATTCCATGTGTCAGGAAATCCTTTCATCTGTAGGAAGATTGGAAAGGATTTCCCAGCCAGGTGGGGTCTTCTTCAACCCCAGGCTGTTCTCAAAAGTAAGAAACAAAAAATCAAGTGTGGCGAATCCTTCCATGGTAATAAAAGTAAGTCTCAGTCAGATGAATATAAAAAATCTCCCAGCACCCAACAAAAACTTGTTCAGCACCCAAGAGCTTGCACTGAAAAACAGGATTTTAAATCTAGCAAATGTGACCAAGACTTCCAAAGTATATATCCACATAGACCACACCAGAGAGATCACACTGGAGAAAGACCTTATGAGTGTCATGACTGTGGAAAATTGTTTAGCCAAAAGAAGATACTTACTATACACCAGAGACTTCATACTGGAGAAAAACCATATAATTGTGGTGAATGTGGGCAGTCTTTTAGTCAGAGCTCCAACCTCAGTGAACACTGCAGAATTCATAGTGGAGACAGGCCCTATGAGTGTGTGGAATGTGGAAAAGCCTTTGGGTGCCATTCGAGTCTTCTCCAGCACCAAAGAACACACACAGGAGGATGGCCATATGAGTGTGGTGAATGTGGAAGGTTGTTTAGACAGATCTTCAGCCTCGTTGCACACCAGAGAATTCATAATACAGAAAGGCCTTATAAATGTGGACAGTGTAAAAAGTCATTTAGTCAGAAAGTCACTCTTACTGTACATCAAAGAATTCATACTGGAGAAAAGCCCTATAATTGTGAAGAATGTGGGAAATCATTTAGCCAAAGTGGTAATCTTACCAAACATTCCAAAATTCACACAGGAGAAAAGCCTTATGAGTGTGGGGAATGTGGCGTATGCTTTCGTCAAAGAACCACGCTCATGACACATCAAAGAATTCACACTGGAGAAAAGCCCTATAATTGTGAAGAATGTGGAAAATCATTTAGCCAAAGCTGCAATCTTACTAAACACTCCAAAATTCACACAGGAGAAAAGCCTTATGAGTGTGGAGAATGTGGTATTTGCTTTCGTCAAAGAGTCACCCTCAAGACACACCAGAGAACCCACACTGCACATAGCCTTTATGAGTGTGGGGAATGTGGTAAGTTCTTTAAACAATACTTCTACCTCATTAAACACCGTAGAAGTCACACTACAACAGAATTTTATGAGTGTGGAGAGTGTGGGAAATCCTTTACCCAAAAAGCAACCCTTAATAGGCACCAGAGAGTTCATACTCCAGAATGTCCTTATAAATGTGAGGCATGTGGAAAAGCCTTTGAGTATAAATCCACACTTGATCGACATCAAAGAACTCACACTGGAGAAAGGCCTTATGAGTGTGCCAAATGTGGGAAACTCTTCAAGCAAAGCTACAATCTTGTTGAACACCAGAAAATTCACACTGGAACAAGGCCTTATGCTTGCAATCAGTGTGGGAAATACTTTCGTCGGAGAGTTGGCTTAGTTAAACACCAGAAAGTTCATACTGGAGAAAGACTTTTTAAATGTGATGAATGTGGGAAAGCCTTCAGCAGAAGTAACAGCCTTACCCAACACAGCAGAATTCATACTAGGGAGAGACCATAAGAGTGTTACCAGTGTGGAAAATCGTTTCCACAAATGTCTACTGTCATTCAGGCATCAGGTGGTTCACAGTGCAGGAAAGACTTTATGAATGTAGCAAGTGTGGAAAATCTTTTTATTATTCTTTTCATGTGTATGAGTGTATTGCCTGCATGTGTATAAGTGCACCCATGTCATTCAGTGCCCATGAGGTCACAAGAAGGTGTCAGATCCCCTGGAACTGGAGTTATGGACGATTGTTAGCCACTCTGTGGGTGCTAGGAATGGAACCTGGGTCCTCTGCAAGAGCTGTCAGTGCTCTTAACTGCTGAGCCACCTCTCCAACCTAAGTGTGGAAAATCTTTTAGACAACCCTCTAGCATCTTTCAACACCAAAAATGTCAGTATGGAAAGGCCACAGAAAAAGCAAGTATGGGAAATCCTTCAACCCTAGGTAGCAGCACTTGGTTCCTGAAAGCCTACACTTGAAAACCCCCTTTAGACCTCTAAAGAATGTTGTCTTTTTGCTTATGTAGCAGACCAGAGAGCCTTCATAAGAGACCCAACTACCATTTAAGCCTCCACTTACGAGTAATCAGAAGGGTGAATTCCAGGCATGTGTAACTTGTACTGGAGCTATCCTGCACACTCTAGACACTTTGTCTCCCTTGCCAGTATTAAATAACTGCCATAATTTCTCATTAAAACTCCCCTAGCAACTTGAACTGAGTGTGCCTATCCCATGCCCCACACATTGTCACTTCCCCAATCCCTACTGAAACTCATTTTCCTATACCTTGAAAACAACTTTATTCCTTTTTCTCACTGAATATGTGTGAGATATATCTTTAAATTCTTTGCCTCACATTTGGTTGCTGTTTACACGTTCCAAATCCATAGCCAAGAGCATCCGGCCTAGTGTTGCCAGATATCCACTAGTTCAGAGTCAGGATCCCTCTCCCTGTCTTGGCCTTGGAGAACCTACGTTGTTGTATGTCAAGAACATGGGATATCTGGCAAGGAAAGCTACCAATGCCAAATGGTCTAAGAGAGGCTATGTGGGCTGGAACTATCAAGGCCCTTGGGGTAGGCATGGTCAAGCCTTTTACAGCTCAGATGATACCATCCTGTAATTCTGATCCCAGAAATGGAGCTACAGGATTTATTGTTCTCCTTGCATGGTTTCTTGCTTTGTTCCTTTCTGTACTCCCATCCCTCCCTTTTAAAATAGAACTGTTTACTCCATGCTATTGTCTTGAAATTATGTAGCTTTCTTTTGGGTTTTATGTGGCTCATAGTTAAGAATTTGCCTTGAGTCTCATAAGAAACTTGGAGCTTCTGAACAGTGTTGAAACTGTTAACACTTGGAGGACTCCTGAAGTTGGACTAAATGTATTTTGCATTATAAGACGGTTGTGAGTCTTTGAAGGTCAGATATGGAATGTTAGAGTTTGAATCTGAAATGTATCTCATATTTTAAATACTTGCTTCTCAGATAGTACTACTACTTTGGAAAATTGCAGAATCTTTAGGAAGTGAGGCGTGGGTGGGAGAAGTAAGTCACTAGGAACAGAATTTGAAGGCTATACCCAGCCCCTAGATCGTGCTACTCCCTCTGATTCATGGTCCAACATGTGAACAGACTCTGCTGTGTGTTTCTATTGCCATGAACTGAATTGTTCCTCCATGCCTTCCCTGTTGTGATAGACCAAAGCCCTTTGAAACTGTGAGCCCACATAAATCCTTCCTTAATGTATTTTTATAGATGTTTTGATCACAGCAATGCAAAAATAACTAGTATACTGGCATGTAACACATGCATTAATGTATACATATTTAAGTTGTATACATTGAACAGCTTATCGATGAAGCCATCATGATCTTAATAATGTAATTATTGATCATCATGATCAGAATAATGAATTTTTCTTCTCTTGTATAGTCTGTTTTCCTTGGGGTTTTAAGTGTCTAATGATTTGCTTTCTTTCACAATGGTTTAGTTTGTAATTTTTAGAATTTTATTTGAATAGAATCACAAAATATTTGCTTGATTTCTGATTATTTTCACATTTGATAGTAAGTTCTAGATTCATTGTTCCTTATGAATACATCACTGTCTCTATTGGTAAGAATTCTAATCTGTGGACATGTCACTGTCTAGTCATCTGCTGGTGGTCACATGGCTCATTGCCAATTGAAGGCTACTGATAAAACTACAAAGAACATAGGCGTACAGTTTTTTTTTTTTTGAAAACTGTTTTCTCTGATACCAGTGATTTCAGTTAAGCTCACTTTCACTTTCTAAAAACTTCAAAATATGTTTTAACTAGCTGTGTCCTTTGTGGTCCCAACAACAGTGTGTGTATTTCTGTTCCTCCACAGTGGTTTCCATGCTTTGCATATTCAGTCTTTTCTCATTTCACTATATTAATAAATGTAATGTCATCTCACTCTGATTGTGATTGCATTTTCCTGATGTTTTGCAATGTGTTCACTCTTTACTGTGTCATACAGTGGTTTTACAAAGGTCTCATAACCAGGCATGACTGATTAAATCATTGCCCATAACTGATTAATTGTCCCTCCTCTTCTTTCCCTTCCCAGTGACCAAGTATGAGGTTGACATTAAATCCTCCTGTCAGATCTTGAACTTTCAGGGGGACTTGACCATAATGGGAGGGATCAGAGGCTCCAGGAACAAGTTAACACATTAGTATATAAAGACATTTTAGGTTTAGAAATAGGTATAAGTGAGCTGCCCAATAGAGAAGCAGTGTGGATAATCTATTTTGTGTGTGTGTGTGTGTGTGTGTGCGCGCGCGCGCGCTTTTAAACCTCTTGTAGACAGAATACTAACCTAGACCCAGTTTCTGGTAAAAAGCAGGACGGTTTTCATGAAGCCCCCTTTGTGTGCCATAGTAGAGACACTGAGAATAGCTCTCACTTAACACAATGTTGTGTAGCTTGTGTTACTCAGTGACAACTTGCATCATTCTCAGTGTAAGAAATCAGGGTTTTCCGGGGGCTGGAGAGGTGGCTCAGTGGTTAAGAGCACTGACTGCTCTTGCAGAGGACCCAGGTTTGATTCCCAGCACCCACATGGTGGCTGTGAACCATCCTTAACTCCAGTTCCAGTGGAATCCGATGCCCTCTTCTGACCTCCACAGCATTTCATGGCACAATGCACTCACATACATGCAGGCAATGCGCTCATACACATAAAATATTTTTTTTAAAAAGAAGCTGGGCATAGTGTCACACCCCTTTAATCCCAGCACTTGGCAGAGGCAGGTGAATCTCTGTGAGTTCAAGGCCAGCCTGGTCTACATAGTGAGTTCTAGGCCAGCTGTGGCTATAGGAAGACCCTGTCTCAAAAAGAAAAAAAAAAAAAAAAAAGAGGGGCTGGAGAGATGGCTCAGTGGTTAAGAGCACTGACTATTCTTGCAGAAGACCCGGGGTTGAATCCCAGCACCCACATGGCAGCTAACAACTGTCTGTAACTCCAGTTCCAGGGGATCCGACAGCCTCTTCAGACCTCTGCAGGCATTGCAGGACACAGGTGCCCTACCTACATGCAGGCAATACACATATACACATAAAAAATAAATAAAATTTTAAAAAGAAAAAAGAAATCAGGGCTTTCTGGATCTAGTTTTTGTCTTCTGTCTTTAATGACCCTTTTAGGCTATGGGTTACCCAAAGGAAGATTGGTTGTTTTAAGTACTTTCAGTACTTCTTGATATAGCTTTGGTTTGTTAAAGTATTCCCACATGATTTTACATAGTGTCTAGCAGTGTTGAAAGGAACTATTTCACTAGTTCTATGAAGGCACCTGTTGTCTGATGTCTGTGATTTCACAGGTTAATGTCCAATAAGAATATAGAAGCCAGGTAAGAACAATAATTTGTACATAAATGTAAGGCTGGTTAATCATTTGTAGAAGGACTAGCAGAGAACCAAATTTGTTGTGTTTTTCAAACTCACCTCAAGTTCTAGTGACTCAGTGTCTTGAGAAACCACACTACTAAATCTGTACGTCTTGTACTTGCAGAGATTGAGAAGATACTCTGAAACTTTTGCAGATTTCCACCATCATTCTTGAATGTTCCCCTAAGTCTAGATGCTATACAGGCAAAAATATAAGGAAACTGAATGAGGTTCTGATAAGGGACCAAGCAATGTTATTGTTTTTGTTGCTTGATCATTTTGTCTAGGAAGTTCACATTAGTCTCGGATTGAAACAACTTTCATTGCTCGCCTGTTGGGAGCTATTAATCCATTATGTACATAAGCTGTGGCAGGCTTGTACACCAGTACTGAATTGTTCTGCCAAGTCAGGAGGAATGTGTTGATAATTTAGGGAAGATGGTTAAATAGCTCACAGAACAAGTATTTGACCGCCCCTTGACCCTCAGATACAGGTGGGAAAACAGCTGTGGAAACTAATTGAGTTCTTCTGTATAAAAAGGTGGAGCTGAAATAAACCGGGGCTGCAGTATTCACTGTCAGTCCTCCCAAGCATCTTTTCTGTCTCTTCTTTTTTCTTTCAATCCTCACTTCCCCTTTCAGGTTCTGTCCGTCTTCGCCGGCTGGCACCAGCAAGTGGCACCCGGAACAGGGACCTGAAAAGTAGGGGATAAAGTGAAGGACACCGCTGGAGAAGTTAAGTGAGTGCACTCGGTACAATTGGGGAGCAGTGAGTATTTATCTTGGGAGAAGATGGGGCAAGGAATCAGTCGCTCAGTTTTTGTAAGGAATATACTTGGGGCCCTAGGAGCAAAGGCTGAGACTAAATAGGAGAATCTGATAAGCCACGGCTGGGTTAAAAGTGAAACTAAACCTTCTGCTCCACCAGAGCCAGATCCACCCTTTCATGAGGACCCCCGTCTGGGGCTAGAAGAGGGATCTCTTGACCCTGAGGATGAGTCTGCCCTAGGAGAGGAGATGGTTGAGTATGATCAGGAGAAGTGTCCTGATCACTGGGAAATTAAGCAATTAAGGACAGAGTTAGAACAAAGAGAAAAGAATTAGGACCACCCCAACACCCTCTATCATGGTAGGATTAGAGCCTCCTCCGAGGCCACCAAAGGCTGTTGCACCTCCCATGATTGCCATGGCTCAGGAGCCTTCAGCAAGAATCTGGTACCCGCTTAGAACCTTGCAATGTCCGCTACAACAGGCCATTGGGGCCGCAGTAGAGAGAGGAGAGTCAGTGCATGGATTTCAGGTCTTCCCAGTTTCTGCGCAAGTTGATCAGCAGGGCACCAGGGTGCAGTCTCACACACCTGTGCCTTTTAAGCAGCTTAAGGAACTAAAGACTGCTTGTGCTCAGTATGGTCCCATCCCCCAGGCTATGTCGGTATTTACTGATTGTTCTTCTAATGGACACGCAGCTTATGTGATTTATGGGCAAAGTTTCTTTTCAAACTTCCTCTGCTTCAGCACAGGTAGTGGAACTTCACTCTGTAGCTGCAGTGTTCCAGCTTCTGGCCTCAACACCCTTCAATCTCTATATAGATAGTCATTATGTAGCTCGAGCTCTACAGGAAATTGAAACAGTACCTTTTATTGAAACGAGGAATGTTCAAATTTGTTTGCTGTTAAGACAAGTGCAAAACAGTATTAGATCTAGAAAATATCTTTGCTATATAGGACATCTCAGAGCGCATAGTGGTCTTCCTGGGCCATTAGCTTTGGGGAATGCCTTGGTGAATAAAGCCACTCAGCTTATAGGATTGACTCAGGTAGAGCAAGCTACAAATTCTCATGCCATTCATCACCAAAATAGCCAAAGTTTGATAAAACAATTTCATATTACTAAGGAAGCTGCAAGACAAATTGTGCAACAATGCTCACCTGCAATGGACCAGCCCAGACCGGGGCAGTTCAGTCCGACGGGAACAGGGTCGTCAAGAGGGAGGACAAGGAGTCGACGAGTGACAGACAGACACACAGCTTGGTGAAAGTCTGAGTGTAATTTTTGCAGCTGCAAGGTTTGAGATATATACAGCAAAGATTGTGAAATTTCTTCAGCAGAAACCGCAGAACAGTCATGCTAAGATTTACAATTCCAGAGATGAAAGTAAAACAATTTTGCCAACCATCATGTACATCCAAAACACATTTCCCTATCTTATCAACCTGGTACTAGACAGTAAATTCCTGCTTTACTGTGGGTTTTACTGCCAGTCTTTCTCACGCACTTAGGATTCTGCTCGGCTTTGTAGTTCCAGGTCAGAATGACCTTAACCCACCAAGCACTTTCAACACCAGCTGTGCCTGATATTACATTTTTAACTATTTGATAACATTCCTTGCTTATTTGTAGTGGGCCATAGGGCTTCTAAGTTATTTTTTAACTCCATAGGTCCCAAAAAGGCCATCCCATGTTAGGGACCTATGGAACCATCCTTCTCTCCTATCCTTCCAATTTTCAAATACAGTCTATATTGGCCCTTTAATGCTCTTTTATTGATTATTTGTCAAAAGACACCAAGGTGGTCTTGATCTTACCAATTTATCCATGAATTGTAATGAATACCAAGAAACCCTTCTATCTATTTTTATCCATCTATGTCTCTCTTCTAGAAATCGGTTATTCCTGGACTTTCCAGCATTAATTCTGTTTAACTACTTCTTATTGCATCTAAAATAGCTTTTATTAATAGTGGTGCATCTGGACTAGGATGATTAAAGGATTTTCAATAAAGGCAGTGACACTGGTACCAAGGACACCAGGTGCTTTCCAGGCCCCCAGAAAGCCCAAGATACAGTGACAG
>NW_008359093.1:162891-185478 GCF_000622305.1 Nannospalax galili | reverse complement strand
CCAGGTGGCCACCAGAAAGGCTGGTGAGGTTCACCAGACAAGCGCCAAAGAAAAAGTAGAAAAGAATGATGAGGTGACAAACATGGCTGATGATGACCCCGCAAGTGATCTTGGCTGAGTTATACCGGACTTATGTTCCTGATCCGTGGATTAGGAAGCAGGTTGCCTATTTGTTTTGTTAAAAATAATACGTCCGGGTGTGTACAAGTAGATGACTGTGTGCTTGTGGGACGAAGTGGATACTGTACCAATGTCAAAGTGTTATTGCCAAGAGATAATAGAGAAAAAATTTCTCCACAAGCATTTCCACCCTGTAAGCAGCGGCAGATATTCTAAAAAGGCTGAGAGCCACCTTACCATCATGGTCCTCTATCACTTCCATTGTGTATGGTTTAGTGGGACTTGGCATGCTTTTCCTCCTTTCTTTGTTTTCATCTGGTGGTAGTAAAGTTATTTATGAAATCCTGTGGCAAGTCAAGGCAGCTGTGCATGATATGAGATTATGCTCCCTCCCCTAACAGAGGCCAGTAGTCAAAGACGGGTAAGATCTTCTGGGAGAAAGTCAACCTAAGACAGGGCGTAGCTGATGGAAGCTATGTGCCGATGATGGGTAAGGCTTTACTCTCCGATGATAGGTAAGGCTTTACTCTAGCAGAAGACAACCAAAGACAGGCACGGTCCTTCTGTCCTAGATATAGCATAATCTGGGGTTAAAAAAAATAAAGAAGGGGGAGATGTTGGGAGCTATTAATCCATTATGTACATAAGCTGTGGCAGGCTTGTTTACTGAGTTTGTGTTTTGCACACCAGTACCTAATCTGCCAAATCAGGAGGAATGTGTTTATATGGTGGAGCTCACAAAACAAGTTTTTGACCACTCCTTGACCCTCAGATACAGGTGGGAAAAACAGCTGTTGAAACTAATTGAGTTCTTCTGTATAAAAAGGCGGAGCTGAAATAAACCGGGGCTGCAGTCTCTACTGACAGCCCTCCCAAGTATCTTTTCTGTCTCTTGTTTTTTCTTTCAATCCTCACTCCCCCTTTCAGGTACTGTCCATCTTGGCTGGCTGGCACCAGCACGCGCCCTTTTTCCCTGCACTGCTATAAAACTGCCCTTCCTATTTGTCAGGAAAGAGGGAATAACAGGTTGCCAAACATGGTTTCCAGAAAATTGAAAACATAGTTTTTTCATTTTGAGCCATTTTAAAATTTTACTTATATAAAGTTGGAATTCCATAACCTGTAAATATTTAAAGTATATATGTTTGAAAGGTTTGTCATATATATAAACCCATGAAGCCATTATGATCTGAATAATGAACATATCCAGAATTTTTATTTAGTTTTTGTACAATCTCCCTGTCATCTCCAGGATTTCAGATCCAGTGATTTAACAGTGGATTCATCTGCAGTCTTTATCATTTTTATGAATGAAATAATAATGTGATTTTCCTTTTATTTTTCACAATAAGTCACTTTTAATATTTTTTATTTTATTTTATGTGTATGAGTGTTTTGCTTCCATGTTAAGATTATCTGTGTCATGCAGTGCCCATGGAGACCAGATGAGGGTGTCATAACCCCTGGAACTTGAATTACAGTTGTTAGCTGCCTTGTGGGTGCTGGGAATGAAACCCAGGTCCTCTGTAAGAGCAGCCAGTGTTCTTAACCACTGAGCCATTTCTCCAGTTCAGGCAATCAATTTTAGATTCATTAATGTTCATAGGAATTTTTTCTGAGAAGTATTGTTTTACTGTTTACTCCTGTCTTTTCCAGGTAGCTCAGGTAGTCTGAGCTTCTTCCCAGCGTGACAGTTTTTCTCTGCAGTTTTTACTGGTTATTTAAGCTTGGGGAGGGAGGAACTTAGTGCAGATAGTCACTTTCAGGGACTTCCTGAAGCTTTTGAGTTGTTTACTTCCTGAGCTTACCAAGCTTCTCTGCAGGATGGAATGTTTCACCTCCTTTTAGAACATCCTGGGTCTTGAAGGAGCTTCCCTCCAAGATGGAAGGTCCTAGCTATCACTGAGGAAGTTGCTACACAGCAGAGGGCACACAGCTGATAAATATGGTATTAGTCTCCCACTTCCTTTGTTGTAGATTGCTCCTCTCTTGTGTGGGTTATGATAACAGTTACTTAGGACACTTGTCAAGGATTTAAAAGTTACTTTTGCTAAAAACACTGGTTCTTCACTTGTTCTTACAGAAGTCTAATGGGTGATGGGGATATGATGCAAACACTTGCCATCTCTGTCTTCACATTATGACTGTCACTTTTCCTGCCTTAACCTTTGGCTCAGATTCTACCCAGCTCTGTATGTAGACAACTTGAACATTGAGTCTGGATAAAGACTCCAGTACAGGGTTAACTTGACCTGCACCTGCCTAACCTCTTCCATATCTACAACTGGACTCAAGTCTCAGCAGGCTATAAGAAACCACAGCTCCAGGTGGGGAGACAGGAGGATCTCTGGGGCATGCTGGCTTCCAGCCAAGAGCTCTTTCAGCCAAGAGCCTCAGGTTTGGGAAGAGACCCTACCACAGAAAAATAGGCAGGATTGATGGACAAGGACATGGACATTCTATTCTGCCCTCTGCACACATATACCCACAACACATGCCCATATACTCACACAGACATACAATTTTTAAATTATTTTTATTATTTTCATTTTATGTGTATGAATGTACTGCCTGCATGTATGTGAGTGCACCCATGTCGTGCAATGCTGCGGAGGTCAGAAGAGGGCTTCGGATTCCCCTGGAACTGGAGTTAAGGACAGTTCATAGCCACCATGTGGGTGCTGGGAATCGAACCCGGGTCCTCTGCAAGAGCAGTCAGTGCTCTTAACCGCTGAGCCACCTGTCAAATTTCTTTCAGGCTTTCCAAAGGAAACTGGTATTTAACAGGGTAACTCTTTATTGAGTGAAAGCACATGGAAAGATGTGTTGGGGACTACTGGACAATGGTGCTCAACTGCACAAATTCTAGGAGACAACTTAACAGTGGCCCAGAGCAGGGGCTAGTGGAAGTCAGGTGATCCATAGAGTTTTAGAATGGACCCATCTTATAGTAGGTCTAGTGAGTTCCTGAACTCATCATGTAGTTAGTTCCCCAGTTCTTAATGCATGACTAGAAGTAACATATTAACAAATGGGCTACACACACTGCTTCTTTCACTCAGTATTTTTTTTTCGGGGGGGGTGTATGTGCATAGATGCATTCACCTGTGTGGGCACATGTGGAGGCCAGGAGTTAACGTAGGGAGCCTTCCTCAGTCCCTTCATCTTATTCTTTAAGGCAGGGTCTCTCACTGAACTTGAAGCTTATCATTTTAACTAGGCTGGCCATTAAGAACCTGGACTCTTGGGGCTGGAGAGATGGCTCAGTGGTTAAGAACACTGGTTGTTCTTGCAGAAGACCCAGGTTCGAATCCCAGCACCCTCATGGCAGCTAACAACTGTCCATAACTCCAGTTCCAGGGGATCCAACGGCCCCTTCTGTCCTCTGCGGGCATTGCATGACACGGGTACACGTACCTACATGCAGGCAATACACTCATACCCATAAAATAAAAATAATAAAATATTTTTTTAAAAAAAAGAACCTGGAATCTGTTTGTCTCTGCCTCCATAGAGCTGGAGTTAAAGGGATGTATCACCCCCTGCTCTATATGTGGGTGCTGGGGATCAAACTTTGATCCACATGAGCAGGAAGCACTTTACCCACCAAGCCATCTCCCCAGCTACTTCACCTACAATTGATTGTGAGTTATGATGTTGGGGGAAAAAATCCAGTGGACATAACCAGAACTGCTTCCACCTTTGAAAACACTAAGCCAAAAACAGTATCACATTCCTAGAGAGACTAGTGATTAGTGACCCCATTCATGCCTTGAAGGATGCATAGGCCACATCATCTCCATTTAAAGTGCCTCTTTGGACTACAAGAAAGTTTGAACCAGGCATGGTGAGACATACCCATAATCCCACTATTCAGGAGACAGAAGCAAAAGGACTATAATACATTCAAGGCCAGCACAGTACATACAGCAAGTCCCCGGCCAGCCAACGATATGCAGAAAGGACCTTGTGGGGTCGCTCCCTCTCCTCGTGGGTCGTTGGCCACCGCTCCACGAGGACAAAGGGAGCAGTAGTGATGAACGGGGTCAGGATGGCCAGTGAAGAAAGCCCTTCCGGGGAGGCAGGTTCAGTGATGCAAACAGCTCCAGACTCAGTGAAACGGCTCCGTTTATTTAGTGGGATGTTAGGGAAAATATAGTGTGGAGGCAGTAGCCAATGCTTCAGCTGATAGGTGCTCATAGTATGCTTTATTTACATGTGGCAGTAGGCTCCTATCATCTGACTACTGGGCAATGCCTGATTATCATATAGAAAAAACCTAGGGGTAGTTTTTACTCCAGGTAACTATGCCAAAGGTCATGTTCCAAATAAGGTGAGGCATCCGTGCTTGGCAGCACTTTCCAGGTAAGTCAGGCAGAGAGCAGGAGGCCCCCTGCTGAGAAGGGGAGTCCTTCCATACAGCGCCGAGCCCCTTAGAACTATCCGGACATGGAGGACTACAACCCTAGCAGCAGGGTTCCCCAACAGAACCTGTCTCAAAACAAAACAGATGAAAGGATAGTTTACATTACAGAAAAGAATAACTATAATCCCAACAATCCTAGTACTTGGTAGGCAGAGCAAGCAGATCTCTGTAAGTTCAAGGCCAGCCTGGTCTACATAGAGAGTTCCATGCCAGCTGGGGCTACAGTGAGATCCTGACTCAAAAAGACCAAAAAATAAAAAATAAAAAAGGTAAAGAAAAACTATAGATTTAGCAAGGTATTGATTCTGCTAAAACAAATGTGATTTACTTAATCAAATTTAGAGACCCCAAGATATTAGTTAAAATATTGAAAAAGTATTTCTAGATCCCCTAAACTGGTGCACAAATATGAATCTGATGCATGCTTGTTTTTCCATTTCTTCCAAACTAGTTTGCTTGCAGCCAGAACTGACTTGAAAATGTCCTTCTTGCTAACTAGTTGTCATAGTGCCAGAAAGGTGCTGTGCAGGTCACTGGAGTAGAAAAGACCGAAATGGTATCATTGCAGCCAATCATGTAGGCTACAAGCAAGGTGTACCCACTGCTACAACACTGGCATAAAGGTTATGGGGGTCACCAACTGCTTTCAGATTGGATTTGAGGTCTGTTTCAAAGGAAGGAATTCAGACCTGGTACTATAAACCTGACCAAAAGCCCATGGTTTGGGAAGTCACAGCCCTAAGAAGGAACCTATGTTGTTTTGTTGACAAACTGCTTTCTTTTTTTAAAATTTATTACTTTTATTTTTATTTTATGTGTATGAGTGTATTACCTGCATGTGTGTAAGTGCACCCAACGCCCATGTAGGTCAGAAGACAGGGTCGGATCCCCTGGAACTGGAGTTACCAATGGTTGTTAGCCAACATGTAAGTGCTGGGATTCAAACCCAGGTCCTCTGCAAGAGCAGTCAGTGTTCCCAAATGCTGAGCCATCTCCCCAGCCCCAAACTGCTTTCTAAATGTTTATCTTTATATCCATAGATTAATGTTGCCCTCAATTTTGGCCAGAGAAGCCTCTCTACAGTGGTTAACAGTTAATGCAGAGATTCGTAAGTGGTCAAAGTGTCAAGGATAAGTGTCTTATCAAATGCTAAGCCCTAAATAGGATATCTATATCAACACACACACAGAGACACACACAGACACACACACACACACACACTGCCATCAAGGTTCAGAGAACATCACAGAAGAGGGGCAGATAGAATTTAAGAACCAGAGGATGAGTAAGAGTGCTGTGAAATTCTGTCTTCTGAACAGACATGGCCATTGCAGCTGTGAACTCACTGCAGCTATGGTTACCTGTACAAGACCAAATCAACAAAACTAGTCAGCATTCCAACAGTCAGCACTAACTGAACTCAGTGGGTTATTAGCAAAAAAAAAAAAAGAAAGAAAGAAAAAAGTGAGGCATGAAGTGCAGAGAGGACATGTTGATGTTGGGGGTGACTGAGGCTCTGGGCACAGGAGTTGTTCATTCCAACTTTCTCTTCCAAGACCACACATGTTCCTCTGTATTTCCACATTGATTTCAGAACCAGCTGTCAAGTTCTACACAAAGAGACTAGTGGAACTGGGATGAAATTTGATCTTTAGTTCAATTGAAAGTATACTTAGTGTCCAAAACCTAAACATGAGATAATCTCTCCTCCTTATTTAGATCTAAGTTTTTCTTATAAGTATCTGGTTTTCTGTGCATATATCCTACAAATTTCATGTAGCCAAGAATTTCCTATTTATGATGTTATTATACATTTTAACTCTATTGACTGTATTCACTTATTTTCTATACTTTGGGTATACTGGCATTCAATAATTCAATACTTTGATCTTGAAAGAACTCCTCATCCCAAGGATGCCTAACTGTCTTTAAAATAAATGTGCATTTCTCTTCCAAACAATTATAAAGCAACAGTGAGGGACAAAGAACAAATAGACAAAGTCAGTTTCATCATAATTAAGAACTTTCACTCTAAAAACTGAAATCGAGTGAATGAAATGACAGGTTTGAAATAACATATGTGTATATATTTATAATATATGGAGATTACTTGGACACCAAAACTTACTCCTGAAAAACTACAAGAATTTATAAAGATAGGTTTTGTATATAAAACTTGCACCTCAATAATTTTAAATGGTTGCACATAAAAATATGCATCTATCCCCTTTTAGCAAACCAGGCTATTTTGTAACAGATTTATCTCCTCTTAGGTTAAGAAACCCAGCCCTTACAATGCAGCAGCAAATGAAAAGTAATGAAGCTTATTCTCATCTCTGACACTTGAAAATGTGACTGAGTCACAAAAATCACATAGTGGAACTAGTCTGTCTTCCCTCAAACCTGGCTTTCCTGCCTGTGCAGTAACTGTCCCAAAACCAGTTCAGAGAAGTGATATGCATCTACGAAATCTTTATGTATGCTCACAATGACCATCAGGAGGATAAAGACCTAGAGGTTCTGAGGACATCCATACACACACCCCAACCCCAAACCAAGAAGCTATAAGGACATTTCTGAATGTATCTACATGGGACACATTCTCTGTATTTAGCTACAATCTCCTCCACTCCTTATTTTCACACTAGAGTTCTAGACCCACTATTATTCTCACTTGGCCCTAGTAGGTCCTACAAGTGACACCTGCTTAACCAATTCTGTCCTTCAATGCATACAGTTACAGTTAGGAGTGCTAGAAAATACAGTGCTTACCTCGGAACAAAGAAACAATTGATAGGGACCTCAGCGATGGAGTCTGTTGCAAATACCTCTTTCTGGCCTGAGGATGTAGTGGTTCAGCACTTTCCTAGCATACACAATGCCCTAGATTCAATACCCAATATAATAATATTATCAATAACTGCTTCTTTCTCAGGGAGACTGCTGGACCAACAAAACTATGTGGCATCCATACTACATTCCCTGGAAAACGCTTTCCCATAAAGATCACACAATTCCTCAGACTTTACTGGGAAACCTTTGGAAATGCTGATTATCAAGACAGAATTAAAGACTACTTCTGATGTCATACTGTGCTCTTAAAGCACATAGTTAGACTCCCACTAAAGCTATTCTTCATTCTTCACAGTTGTTCCAGACCCACTGTGCATACAACACTTAAGAATAAGAATTAAGAATAAAGATGGCTTATAAAATAAATTTATTAGTACATTAGTTAGACAGTTTCCCACCTTGGTGATGTACAGTAGGGAAAATCCCACAATGCCAATCACATGGACAAACAATATTCATAAAGATGGTAAACCTCTGAAGGCCACAAGAACCCGGACTGTTCATCTGGGCCAATGCTAGGTCTTATGTAAGACCTAACCAGTTTTGAAGGAGGGAGAGAATCCCCACAGCATCACATTATTCAAGATACCCTCCAGGGTTTGGTGAACACAAAGGTCTGCACTCTCTGAGAACATTGGGGTGACTGATGGGATACTGTGAGAATAAACTACTTGGTAGTTTCTATTGCATCACTAAACATTACAAAGTACACATTAGTGCCAGAAACTCTACCAAGTACTCACACCTCATAGTGAATTGTAGGAGGAAGTGCTGACAGGCCTAGTAAACATGCTATGGTGCATGCGCAACAGTTACTTCCCCTTAAGCCAACCTGAAATCTGCCTGACTGGGGAGAAACAGCTGACACAAGAACACGTGACGAGAGAGACCAATGAGAGACAGCACAGCACAGAGCAGCCAAGGGACCAATGGGACACGGGGAGGGGGTATATAGGCATGCCCAATGTCCACAATAAATGAGTCTGCTTTGCCACTTGCCCAACTCCCAGAGTCTGTGTCATTGACTCTGCACCTTCTTACACCCACCCCCAAGGGGCTCGGAAGCAGGCGGCAGCAACATCTGGTGCCCAACGTGGGGCTCCCCATGCTGGCATGGGCATTGACCTTCCTTGGGTTCTGGCCACCGTTGTGGTAGCCGCTTTTTTCTTCTGGACCATGTTCTTTGCACTTTTCTGCCAGTTGTGCATCGACTGCTCCAGAGATTGGCCTTAGTTTCATTTTCTCCTGCTGGAGAAATCCCACTGAGTCCCCTTTTTCTTCGCGGCATGGTTTGGTCCCCCATTCGGTGTACTTTCGGTATGTTGGCCCCTTTGTGTTTCACGTTCTTTGCCCTCTTGAGAGGTAAGCGTGAGGGTCTCTCTCTCTCTCTCTCTCTCTCTCTCTCTCTTTATGTTCGTTTGTCTTAGTGTTAGGAAAGCACATTCTTTTGGTTTCAGTTCACCCAGCATCTCCACTTAAGGGCTGACCCCCCCCAGGAGATGGAACCCGGAACGTTCTCCTGAAAGATGCTCCCAGACCAGAGACACCCGGCTGTGGCCTAATGAACCACAGAAGTCCCCCACTAAGCGTAAGACATTTTGGTCCGACACACTCTGTTTTGTCTGTCTAAGGTTCACCAAAATGGGCAACCTTCCCTCTTATTGTAAGGAACCCCAGGTCCGTGCCCTAAAATCCCTCTTAGTTACCAGAGGGCTCAAGGTTAAGTCTGCTGTTGGAGGACTTGTGGAATGAGGCTGCAATCTTGGCCCCTTGGATAGCCCCAGAAAATATGTGGGAACCAGACTTATGGATGCGAGTCCTCTTTCTCTGAGAAAGCGCGAGATAGGGTCAGGGGTTATCCCTCCTGCTTCTTTTGTTCCCATCCTGCTTGCTATTATAGCCAGTCTTAAGTCCTCCTCCTCATAGGAGGTCATTGCCACCCACAACAAATACTGTCAAGAACAGGCTAATGCCAATCTGTCCATTACCTCACTGCCTGCCAGCACTGGATCTGTGACAGAGACTACCACTTCATCCTCCGATGAGGAGGATGACGGGGCTGTCACAATGGCACCTACAAAGCCTCCTCGCCTTTCACAGGCATGTCTCCCACCTTCTACTGCTGCTAACCCTCCCCCTCAGTATCCCCCCCAAATATCCATGGCGTGAGTTGAGCACCACAGCCAAGCTGTTTGAGCCTGTGCCCCCACCACTACCAGGTGCCCCCCCCGCGGCTGCCCTCATGCCCTCGGCCACTTTTGTGTCCACTTGTGCCCACTGTGCCATCCCCCTTGGCTCTGGGACAATGCCCTGAGGTTTACCCCATTAATGTAGGACCCAATGTGGCAAATCAGCCCTGGATACCTGCCCCTCTTACAGATCTCTCCTTGATTCAAAAGGCAGCTAATGAGTCATGCCCAGATTCTCCCTATTTTGAGCAGGTCTTATGCCAATGGGCCATTCAACTGCAAACCCATTATGAGATTGGTATCACCTTCTTAAAGCCGTCCTGGAGCCCTCTGCATTCCTTAACTGGTGTTCTGCCTATGATGACCAGGCCGAAACACAGGCTCAGCTCAATCTCCAATATGGCCTCAATATAACCCTGGATATGCTCACAGGTCGTGGTCAGTACATTGACCCTGTTTCCCAGTCTACCATAGGTGCCTATGCTTACTTTCAACAGGTATCAGATCTGGCCTTCAGGCCCTTAAGGCATGTACCCCGAGGGACCTGTCTGTGTACTTTTGCAATCTCGTCCAACAATCTGGGGAATCTTTCACTGACTTTCTTACAAGAGTTAGAGAGGCAGTTGAACATAGGGTCGATCCTGGCCCTACATGAGATATGCTTGTCAAACAACCTGGGAAAGCCTCAATGTCCCCACTCGTAATGCAGTGGCAGCTGTCTGCAATGATGATATCCACAAATGGGTTTTAGCTACCAGGTATCTCCATCCTGCCTCCGGCCCCATTGCAGCTCTGACTGCCTCCCTTGATGCCCTCTTGTCAGATAGACAGCAATCCAATGACTGCTCAAAGGGGGCCAACCCCCCCCATCGCACCTGCTGGGGCTATGGCAAACTCGGCGCGATTGTCCCAATGCACGTCCTAAGACCCGCTGCCCAAATTGCAACAAGGGCTTTCACTGGGCCCGTGACTACCGCTCCCAGCCCTCAGGCACTCAACAACCCAACAAAGCAGATTTAAACTCCCAGCGGGGCAACCCTCAGCCCCGCCAGTAAGAGGGTCAAGTTCCAACCCCAAGGTATATTGGACTCTGTTTTCCCCCACTCACCCATGAAGACTGTTTATCTTGATGGTCTTCCTGTTAAAGGGCTAGCTGACACAGGGGCAGACGTCACCACCCTCATGGAAACCGAGGCACTCAGATTCCCTCATTGGAAGTTTAAGCCAGGCCCCTCAGCCACCAGGGTGGGAGGCCAACAGGCTACCAGGGCTACAGCCCAGCCTGTACATTGGAAGGATCTTGACGGCAACCAGGGCTCATTTTCCCCAATAGTGGCCAATGCCTCTCGCAATCTTTGGGGAAGGGACATTTTGAAGGACATGGGAACCATCCTAACCACTGACAACCGTGCCTTCTTTGATGATATCATTACCCATGATAAGATTGGCCTCTCGGGACGTCCAGACCATTCCCAGAACCACCCCCAAGTCTAGAGGCCACTGCCCACCATGGGCCATTGCCAAAGATGGCACTAGAACCCATCGCCTTGACTTGGCTCTCAGATACAGACGTCTAGGTGGAGCAGTGGCCAATCACTGACCCAAAGTTGTCTGCCCTTAAGGAACTGCTCAAGGAGCAACTCTGGTTGAGACATTTAGAGCCCTCGACAAGCAGACATAATACCCCTATATTTGTTATAAAGAAATGGTCAGGTAAATATAGACTCCTACAGGATTTAAGAGCAATCAATGAACAAATGGAAAAAGTGGGAACCACCCAAGCAGGCTTGCCACACCCTAGTGCTATACACGCCTCTTATCATGTTATGGTTTTAGATATTAAGGACTGCTTCTTCCAAATTCCCCTTGTGCTCTAGGATAAATGTCACTTTGCATTTACTATCTGGGAACCCAATATGCAGAGGCCTGCCAAGAGATATCAATGGACTGTCCTCCCCCAGGGAATGAAGAATAGTCCCACCATCTGCCAGCTCTATGTGAATGAGGCTCTCCACAATGCCCCTGAGGATGTCTTGCTTGTCCATTGCATGGATGACATACTATTGGCCCACTCCATGTTGTCCCGACTCAAAGAAGTGTCATCTACACTCTTAAAAGACCTAACAGACCTCAACCTGAAGGTGGCCCCTGATAAAATCCAATTGCTCCCCTCATATGCCGTTTTAGGATTCTCTATTTCTAAACAGATTCAACCGCTGGCTTGTGCACTGTCCCTTTAGGATGCTTACTCCCTCATGGAGTTACAACAGTTATGCAGTACAGTTAACTGGCTTAAACTGTTCCTGCCAATCCCAGATTAAGAAATGCATGCTCTGTTCTCCCTCCTGGAGGGACCTTCATGCCTCTCCTCAAAAATTAGACTTACATTAGAGGCCAAGGCTCTTTTACAAAGAATTGCTTCCCTCCTTACCTCAGTCTCTCTGGATAGACATTGTCCAGATGAACCCCTCTTAGTGATAATACTCTGGACCCCCAAAAGGGTCCTAGGTGTGATTTGGCAGACCGGGTCACTTATGTGGCTGCATCAAGCCCATTCTGACTTACATAAGATCACCTCCAAGTTTGAACTTGCCTTCTGTTTAGCCCTCAAAGCTAGAAACCTAACAAGAAGAACATACAATAGAGAGCCTGACAAAATCATTCTTCCCTTTTCACTCCGCTACTCACAGTCGTTATGGGCAGACTCCATCAACTTCCAGGAGATGGTCTCTGGGTATACTGGAACTCTTGATAATCACCCCCCTCAGGATAAGAGGTTGACAGCTTTATGCTATTTCCCCATTGAGATTAAACCTCATAGTAGTCCTAGCTCATCCCCAATCCCACATGCAACAATGGCATTCTTGGACTCCAGCAAACTTAGGTTTGGGGTCCTTCTCCAGCACCCAGGCAAAGAAGACTTCACTTATATAATCCCTAACCCTGGCTCAGTACAGTTGGGGGAGCTCCTAGGACTTCTAAAAATTTTTATGGAATGCCAGTCAGAGCCTGTCAACATCTTCTCAGATAGCCAGTATGCAGTACTGGCCATCAGGACACTGTTCTTTTCTTTCATTAAGGACTGCACTAATCCCCTCCACGTTACTATGCGGTCACTCCAGGACATTTTGGAGCATAGGGCCCCTCCTTGGTATATCTCCCATATAAGATCACACATAGGACTGCCCAGAATCTTCACGAAGGCCAATGACTCAGTGCATAAAATGATTACGTCTGTCAACTTAGGACTTCTTGAACAGGCTAGGGCGTTGCACCAACAGTTTCATCTCTCCCCACAAAGTATACACAAGCTCCTGCCAGAACTTGCCATCTCACAATGTAAAATACACAAGCTCCTGCCAGAACTTGCCATCTCATAATGTAAACATTTGGTCAGATCTTGTGCTACTTGTGTGCCCTTGGTGCTGCTAGGCCTGCTTAACAGGGGAGGAGTCAATCCTAGAGGCCTCCTACCTAATGTAATATGGCAAATAGAAGTCACACATCATCCACCTTTTGGAAACCTTAAATATTTTCATGTGATCATGGACACTTGCTCCTCGTTTGTACATGCTATGACTCTAATGGGGGAGAAGGCCTCGCATACAATCAAGGGATTAATATCAGCTATGTTAGTTATGGGTGTTCCCTGGGCCCTAAAGACAGACAATGGCACAGCGTATGCCACTCAACAATTTAACTCCTTTGTGGCTTCTTGGAAAACTACCTATACTTTCATCATCCTCTATAATCCGCAGGGACAGCCCATTGTAGCGAAAACCAACAGGTCTCTCAAAACTCTTCTGGGCAAGGTTACCTCTCCTGAATGTAGGCATGACCCACATTTGGCCCTGATAGAGACTCTGTTTTACTCATCTTAACTTCCTCACCTTTGATGAGGGAATGAGTCCTGCCTGTAAACATTGGGTGTCACTCCCCCAACCTACCCCCTTGCCCCTTGTCAGATGGTGAGATCCCATCACATTAACTTGGCAAAAGCCTGCACCCCTGCTCACCCGTGGCAGCAGATATGCTTGTGTTTTTCCCCAGGACACAACAGCCCCAATATAGATCCCAACAAGGGACATCCGTCTGGCAACCAAAGACCCTGTGAAACAACAGGACGACTCCCTAAAATCTGGTGTTGGGTAACGCTCCTGGTGTTCCATGCCCGCAGCAGTGAGGCAGCTAACCTTTGGGCTATAGTCCCTATGCCCCCTATCCTCATGCTGGTTGATGTGCTGTCGGCTGCCTTCCCAGTCCTCCACACCACAATTCCTCCCTTGGGCTACCATATATGGCTCTAGTCCACAATGAGGTTCAAGTTAACTCCTCATAGCACATTGCTCACAGTGCCTGCTTTACTGTTAATTACACCGGCACTGATTGTGTTCCCCTCTATAAATTGACAACTGGGGATTTCCATGGCAACATATCCAGTGGAAAAATTACAGGATTTGAGATTCTTGCCCCTGTCACTTGGCCCATGGAGCAGACAGCACTTTGTAATGATACTAACTGCCCACCTCCTCTCCCCCGTCTAATTCCCAAATGCCCCGAGACCAGGACACTCCCTACTGACCTCCAATTCCCACTCCTGTGGGAACACTGCCTCACCACCCTCCCAACGAGGCTTTTGAACCTGTTCCAGTTACAAACCGGTGGCGATAGTAAAACCCTGGCCATCTGGCATGAGCTCCCTGATAATTCATCAAGTCCCAACTTTTACAAGCATGCCCGGTTAGCACGCACTTTTCACACCACCTATGGCAATTGGGAAATGTGCGGGCCCCTAGCATGCTTGGATCTTCAGCCCATCCTTTTCTGCAACAATGGCTCCTTGTTCAATGGCTCATATTCTCAAAGTAATGGGAGCAATCCCTGGCCAACAAATTTGACTATTAGCAAGGAAAAATCATCTCTGTACGCTCAATGCCTGTTTGCGTCAGACCCACCTTCTTCCTGGTATTGTCCAATGCAACCGATCTCTCAAACAATACCCTTAATTGTACAAGTTCCACATGTGCTCTGGCTGCCTGCTGGCACTTCCCCGCCAAAACGATACTCCTAGTGAGGGAACCTGCCATCATTTGGGTACCAGTAATTAATGCTACCCATTTTCACACCATAACCCTCATGGAGGCTACCGACCTCCAACTCCTCCCACGGGCAAAACATGATTTCAGTATCACCACTGCCATTATTGAAGCAACTGTAACAGCAGTAGCCACCGGCACCACTGCCGCAGTAACCCTGACGCAAAACGCTGCTACTGTTCAGGTACTTAATCAAATTGTAGAAAAATCAGCTGAGACATTACACACCCAGAATTTAATAAATCAACATGTCTACCAAGCAATTCATGTCTTACAACAACTGGTAGACTTACTGGGTGAAGAAATACAGCTCCTCCGAGAAATGGTCCTTTTGGCCTGTGACCCTTGGTTTCTGGCCTTTTGCCTGACACCATAGCAGGTCACCAGCGTCTCACAGGCCTGACAGGAATTAGGAAAATATATAAAAGGAACCTGGACACAACAGTTCCTGACTTATTCTTTACTATTTTGAGAACAAATCTCCCAGCTAAATTTAACAAGAGCCTCGGTACTTTCTTTAGACAAAGGCATGCTGGGATAAATCTGATCCAACATAAAAGTATCTTCAACCCCTCCTGGTTAGTCACATATGCTGTCATGGGAGTGGCTCTCCTGTTACTGCTCATCCTCTTTAAGTGTCTCCTACAGAATATCCGCCATCAGCGCACTGTCAACCTGGCTACCCTGCAAGTTCTCATGGCCCTCCAACATACAGGACGTGAACCCCCTCATGAGGCAGCCCAGGCATGGCTCAGTATCACTGAAGAGGCCATATTATGAACAGCCTTCCATCCCCACCCTGCACGCTCCTGGCCAGAGAACACCTCCTTCCAGGACTGGTAGTCAATGACAGGTAAGAGCTTCCTTGACAAGCTAACCTAAGACAGGCACAGTCCCACATGCTGGAGGCTGTTTGAGGTGGGGTCAACAAGGTCAGGGCCAAACACCCCGGCTCCCACAGGAGTGATGCATATAAATAAGTTAAAAGGTTGGATATGTAGGAGGAAGTGCTGACAGGCCTGGTAAACATGCTATGGCACATATGCAACAATTTCTTCCCCTTAAGCCAACCTGAAATCTGCCTGACCAGGGAGAAACAGCTGATGTAAGAACACGTGATGAGAGAGACCACTGAGAAGGAGACAGCTCGCAGCATGGAGCAGCCAAGCAACCAATGGGACACCGGGAGGGGGTATATAGGCATGCCCAATATCCGCAATAAACGAGTCTGCTTTGCTACTTGCCCAACATTCAGAGTCTGTGTCATTGACTCTGAGCCTTCTTACCCCCACCCCCAAGGGGCTCTGGAGTGGGCATCAGCAACAGGAAGACAAAGTTGAAAAACTGGACTTCTCAAAATGACTTTTGCAAAGGAGAAACTGACACCATACCAGGTCACCAACATCTCACAGGCCTGACAGGAATTGGCAAAATATATAAAAGGAACCTGGACACAACAGTTCCTGAATTATTCCTTACTATTTTGAGAACAAGTCTCCCAGCTAAATTCAACAAGAGCCTCCGGTACTTTCTTTAGACGAAGGCATGCTGGGACAAATCTGGTCCAACATAAAAAGTATCTTCAACCCCTCCTGGTTAGTCACGTATGCTGTCTTTGGAGTGACTCTCCTGTTACTGCTTATCCTCTTTAAGTGTCTCCTACAGAATAATCAGCATCAGCGCACTGTCAACCTGGCTACCCTGCAAGTTCTCATGGCCCTCTGACATACAGGACGTGAACCCCCTCGTGAGGCGGCCCAGGCATGGCTTAGTATCATTGAAGAGGCCAGGGTATGATCAGCCTTCCATACCCATCCTGCCTGCTCCTGGCCAGAGAACACCTCCTTCCAGGACTGGTAGTCATGATGGGTAAGAGCTTGCTTGACAAGCCAACCTAAGACAGGCACAGTCCCTCATGCTGGAGGCTCTCTGAGGTGGGGTCAACAAGGTCGGGGCCAAGCACCCCAGCTCCCATGGGAGTGATGCATATAAATAAATAAAAAGGTTGGATATGTAGGAGGAGGTGCTGACGGGCCTGGTAAACATGCTATGGCGCATGCGCAAGTTACTTCCCCTTAAGCCAACCTGAAATCTGCCTGACTGGGGAGAAACAGCTGACACAAGAACACGTGATGAGAGAGACCACTGAGAGACAGCGCAGCACAGAGCAGCCGAGGGACCAATGGGGCACCGGGAGGGGGTATATAGGCATGCCCAATATCCATAATAAATGAGTCTGCTTTGCCACTTGCCCCACTCCCAGAGTCTGTGTCATTGACTCTGCACCTTCTTACCCCCACCCCCAAGGGGCTCAGAAGCAGGCAACTGCAACAGTGAATCTTCCAAACCTCAGAGGTACATTGTTCAACTTCGGACAGATTCCTTGGAAAACACTTTCCCATAAATGTTAAGGCCTTCCTTTCGCATGAACCTTTTGGTGCCTGATAAGGGAATACCTCTTGTTGAAGGCTTTCCTACACATGCTGCACTCATAGGGCTTTTCTCCAGTGTGGATCATCTGGTGCTCAATGAGTTTGTTTTTGTAGATGAAGGACTTCCCACAATCAGTGCAGCAGTAAGGCCTCTCTCCACTGTGAACTTTCTGGTGCCGAATAAGGCTAGTGTGGTGGCTAAAGCCTTTCCCACATTCTCTGCACTCACAGGGTATCTCTCCAGTGTGGACCCTCTGATGTTGAAGAAGTTGGTTTTTGTGACTGAAGGATTTCCCACATTCACTACACTCATAAGTCTGTGACCTGGCATGGACTTCCTGGTGCTGAAGCAGTTTATCCTCAAGGTCAAAGCCCTTCCCACACTCACTGCATTGGTAAGGCTTTTTTCTGATATGGATTCTATGGTGCTTAAGAAGTGTCTCTTTGAAGATAAAAGTTTTCCCACACTGACTGCACTTGTAAGCCCTTTCTCCAGTGTGAATTCTTTGGTGCCGAATATAATCAGAAGACCGAATAAAGGACTTCCCGCATTTGGTGCAGACATAAGGCTTTTCTCCAGTGTGTATTCTCTGGTGCTCAAGAAGTCTCTTCTTATGGATGAAAGCCTTCTTACATTCCGTGCATTCATAAGGCCTTTCTCCAGTATGGATTCTCTGGTGATCAAGAAGTGACTGTTTATAGAAGAAAGACTTCCCACACTCACTACACTCATAAGCCCTTTCTCCACTGTGAATTCTCTGGTGTCTAGCATGGTCACAGGATTGAATAAAGGACTTCCCACATTCAACACACACATAAGGCCTTTCACTAGTGTGGATTCTGAGCTGGTGCCCAACAAATGTCTGTTTGTGACGGAATGATTTCCCACAAATGTTACACACATAAGGCTTTTCTCCATTATGGGTCCTCTGGTGCTCAACAAGTGCGTATTTGGAGCTGAGAGATTTCCCACAGTCAATGCACACATAAGATCTTTCTCCCATGTGGATTCTCTGCTGGTGCCCAACAAGTGTTTTTTTGTGGAGGAATGATTTCCCACATACACTGCACACATAAGGCTTTTGTGTATCATGAGTCCTTTGGTGTTCAACAAGCAAGTATTTGGAACTCAGAGATTTCCCACACTTACTACATCTGTAAGTTTTTCCTCTAGTATGAACTCTTTGATGTTCAATGATAGGAACCCTCTCACTGAAAGCTTTTTCACATCTGCGATGTCCATAATACCTTTGCTGAGTGGGAAAGGTCTCTTTGCTTCTCAATGGATATTCTCCATGGTGTGTGGTCTGATGCCTAAGAGGACCAGGGCTGGCTGGGAAATCCTTTTCAACATCTTTGCATGTGATGAGGTTCTCAGACCCAGGAACTTTACAGCTACTCATGATTAAGGTTCTCATCTCCTCTCCTCTTTGGAAATGTTGCTCTCTACTACGCTGCTTCTGGCTCTGGTGTAGGTTCGAGCTGAATGAGAACTGTTTCCCACATGCCACACATGTGGACGGTGTCTGCCCAGGAAGTATTCTTTGGTGCTCAGCAACCAGGACACACATTTCACAAGGATGAGTCTTTGAAAAGGACACACCTGGTGTTGGACTCCTCATCTGTGACATTCCTGTGGAAACTGTCTGCCCAGGATGGGCATCCTCAGCCTCCACTTCATGCCAATAACCTGGAACCACAAAGATGTGGGTAAAAGGTACATAGACTTTGGAGGGAAGAGGCAAGTCCATTAGAAACACTTGCATGACACAGTAGGAAGGATCAGCCCATGGATTTGTTGGGGTGGGGGGGTTAGTTACTTTTTTGTTGCTGTGACAAAACACCATGACCAAGGAAACTTATAAAAGGAAGAGTTTATTTGAGTTTACAGTTCCAGAGGAATCAGAGTCCATCAAGGTGGGGAGGCATGGTGACAGGAGATAGCCAGAGGAGAAAGCTAAAAGCTCACATTTTTAAGCAGGACAGGAAGCAGAGAGCGACTAGAAACCTGGCACTCTGGTGAGGCTTAGGAACTCTCAAAGCCCGTCCCCAGTGACGTGCTTCCTCCAGCATGGGCATACCTTCTAAGACCTCCCAAAACAGAGCCATCAAATGGAGACAATATGTCCAAATACTTGAAGCCTATAAGGGACATTCTCATTCAAACCACCACAGGGGCCAAGAGAGCTAGACCAGATCAAACAAGACTGGTTAGTAGTAGACCTCCAGGGGCCACAGTATAGGGAAGGCCCAATAGTCATTAAAAGATACAGGGAACAGGGTGAGGTGGTGACAAGACACGGGTACACAATTCTTGTGTCTGTGGTTTTCCTTTTTAAAAAGGCTTTGGTACTGGGGATTGAACCCAGGGCCTTGCATATGTTACATGCATGCTCTACCACTGAGCTATATCCTCAGCAGTATTAGTGATTTTCAGCAGGACTTTGTCTGCTACAGACAGGCGGAGTTGCACCAAAGTAGCTCGTTCAAGGTTTAAATATGTAAGAATAACTTTCAGGACATTAAATAGGGAGTAATGTAGAAGAAACTATAGAGGGAAGGGAACTAAGGGCTAAAAGAGGTCGAGGACAGCCAGATATCAGAAGTTGGCATACACTGCAAGTGGGAAAAATGTCAAGTTAGCAGAGGAAAGAGAAATGAAGCCATGAGCCTTAGCACCAAAATAGTGGTGGGCACAAGCATGCTTGGTATGATTTGAGGTTAGCCTTAAACTCACACCCTGCTGCTGCTCCTACTCAAAGGCTCAGGATTCCATAAGTCCCTCTTACTATAAGTGGATAACTCTCTGCCTTACTCTCTGATTCCCAGCTCAAGCCGGAGCTGTAGGGCTATCTAGAACCTGGGAGGTAGAAGTTCTAAGAGGAAAACACATAGTTGAGTGACCAACACTGACTCAGCATGTCTCAACCAATGAGAGAATACAAGAGAAAAATGTATAAAGTTCCAGCCTCTCGCCTGAGGCCACAGGAACACCCAGTCAAAGAAAAGAAAAGAAAAGAAAGAAGGAAAAAGAAAGAAAGAAAGAAAGAAAGAAAGAAAGAAAGAAAGAAAGAAAGAAAGAAAGAAAGAAAGAAAGAGAAAACCCTAAAGGAAAATCTTACTGTCATAACCTAGTGTTCCCAGAAAATAATGGTCCTATAAACACCTATAATTCCTCAGATAGGGAGGCCCCAAGAAATGCCCACTAAAGGTAAGGAAGGAATGTGTGACACAGGTCTACCCACATATCTGAACTTTAGGAAAGAATGGCAAAGCCAAGTGGCACTGAATAGATAAGCTACAAGACTCTGAACCCAAACTCTTAACTAAAAGGTATTCGAACCATAGATATTGAGGGGCAGAAAGCCTACACTTAACAAACACAGTACCCCTGTCAGGAAGCAAGGAAAGGAAACAGGCCCAAGGTCCTACTCTGGGAAGACAAGGTGATCCTTGAAGAAAAGGGATGCACAAAGACTGTCAATGGTTGGCTGTGAGGGACTTACCCACAGAGGACAGAAGTGCGAAATTCTCCAGCATCACATCATGATACAGGGTCCTCTGAGCTTCATCAAGAAGCCTCCACTCCTCCTGGGAGAAGCGCACAGCAATATCCTCCACAGTCATATGGACCTGTCATGATGGCATAGATAAGTTCATGAGCAGATTTAACCCCTAAGATCCCCAGTACATGGCTGTGTTGCCCAGTGTCACGATGCAAAGCAGAAGAGGCCCTGATGTCACCACTTCGGCTACCCCTCATGCCCCATGGATCACTGTCTCCAGCTTCCATGACAAAGAGAGTAGTGTCATCTGATTGGGATTGTCATACAGAATCTGAGCCACGTTGCTGCCAATCAGGTTTTCTGGGGTCCTAAGTAATGCCACATACATACACACCTGTGTTCTTAAATATCAGGCTCCTGAGCACATCCATTAACACTCCCCATCAGCACATCCCTCTGAGATCAAAGCTCCCACACATGTCCAGACAACCCATAACATCACTGCTACCAGGCCAGATGTGATGCTAGTTTCCCCACACGATATGTTGCTCATGTGCTAGCCAAAACCACCCAGGTCCCAATACGGTCCCAGCTCTTTGCTCAGGCAGTTATTTATGTCTGTCTGCTTTCCTCTCAACTTTTCTGTGAACCCAAAATAAGAGTTTTTAATAAAAGGAATGTTAAAGTAAAATAGAATTTTTATTTTTATTTCATTTTTAAAATATTTTATTATTTCATTTTATGTGTATTGCCTGCACATACATAAGTGCACCCCTGTTGCGCAATGCACACAGAGGTCAGAAGAGAGCATTGGGTTCCCTGGAACTAGAGTTACACATGGTTGCTAGCTGCCATGTGGATGCTGGGATCCAAACCTGGGTTTGCTGCAAGAGCAGCCAGTGCTCTTAACTGTTGAGCCACCTCTCTAGCCCCTCTTGATAGTATTTCTTTTGTTTTTTTGTTGTTTTTTATGTGTATGAGTGTATTGCCTGCATGTGTGTAAGTGCACCTGCATTGTGCAGTACCAGCGGAAGACACGAGAGGGTGTTTGATCCCCTGGAATTAGAGTCATGGACAGTTGTCAGCCACCCTGTGGGTGCTGGGAACCAAACCCAGGTCCTCTACAAAAGCAGCCAGTGCTCTTGACTGCTGAGCCATCTCTCCAGCCCTTCTTGACAGTATTTCTAATAAATATACTTCCGACCCACAGATCATTTTAGTAAACAGCACATACACACCTCTACTTGTTAATGCAAAATTCCTGAGGTTATCCCTGATTTCTCCCTCTCATCATATGCAGTAGAAAATCATCCCTATTTAAAAATCCAACTGTGAAGAAAAAGCCAAACCCCCAAACAATAGACAATGAGAAGAAAAAACACTAGGGCAGAAATCAATAAAATGGAGTCTAAAAGAACAATACATAGAACCCATCAAACAAAGCGTTGGTTTGAAAGAAATGAAGATTGGCATATCCCTAGCCAAAGTAACCAAAAGAGACAGACAGAAGACCCAAATTAGTAAAACTAGAGATGGAACAGCAAGTTACAAAAGACTCCAATGAAATCCAGAAGGCTCTAGGTAATACTTTGAAATTTTACACTGCATGGGGCTGGAAAGATGTCTCAGTGGTTAAGAGCACTGACTGCTCTTGCAGAGGAGCCAGGTTCAAGTCCCAGCACCCACGTAGTGGCTACGAACCATCCTTAACTCCAGTTCCAGAGGATTCCCTGAGGCATTGCACGACACAGGTGCACTCACGAACATGCAGGCAATATACTCATACACATAAAACAAAAATAATAAATAAAAAATAATTTTATACTGCAGAAAAATTAGAAAATCTATAAGAAATAAATTCCGAAACACATATAACTTACCGAGATTAAATCAAGAGGATACCAGTAACTTAAACAGATCCATAACAAACAACATGATTGAAGCAGAAATACAAAGTCCCTCAAA
>NW_008359093.1:154549-162707 GCF_000622305.1 Nannospalax galili | reverse complement strand
CGAATTCAACACCAGGTGTGGTGGTATACACCTTTGATCCCAGCACTCAGGAGGCAGAGGCAGGCAGATCTCTGTGAGTTCAAAGCCAGCCTGGCCTACGTAGCGAGTTCCAGATAGGCTGGGGCTACAGGGAGACCATATCTCAAAAAGACGCCCCCCTGCCCACCGGGCCAGAGAGATGGCTCAGCGGTTAAGAACACTGTTCTTGCAGAAGACCCGGGTTTGAATCCCAGCACCCACATGGCAGCTAACAACTGTCTGTAACTCCAGTTCCAGGGGATCCGACAGCTTCTTCTGTCCTCCGCAGACACTGCATGACACCAGTGCACTTACCTACATGCAGGCATAACATACATACACATAAAATAAAAATAATAAACAAGCCGGGCATGGTGGAACGTGCCTTTAATCCCAGCATTCGGGAGGCAGAGGCAGGCGAATCTCTGTGAGTTCAAGGCAAGCCTGGTCTACATAATGAGTTCCAGGACAGCTGGGGCGACAGGGAGACCCTATCTCAAAATAATAATAATAAATAAAATATTTTGGAAAAAAAGGACCCCCCCCTAAAGAATGACAAGGGTTCTAGGCATTCTTTCCTAGGAATGTATGACAAAGATCAATACTCATATACTTTGTTAGAGCACAAAGGCCAACTTTTATTCAGTCAATTCCCAAGTGTCCTCAAGTATTTGTTAATTCTGTATGACTTAAATGTGTACTTTCACTGGGGAACAGAGGACCCATGCTGGGCCTACACTGCTCCATTAGTCTGACTGGCCTTTCTCTGCTGCCATAGGAATAGGTGGTCTGCTTAGTCTTCAGAATGGAGAACCTGCACAGCCTCCCATCCTCAAATCCATCCTAGGTTCCTTACAGTCTGCCGTCTGCAATGAGGGGAACCACGGGAGCCTGGAACGGCCCTCACACCCACTCCCACCCTTCAGCCTCAGCTCGATCTTCCTTCATCTCAGGATAAAACTGTAAGATTCTCCATGTACATTTAAGCTTTTATTTATTTTTTTTATTTTATGTGTATGAGTGTTTTGCCTGCATGTATGTAAGCGCACTCGTGTCCTGCAGCACCAACCTGGGTCCTCTCTGCAAGAGCAGCCAGTGCTCTTAACCCTAGAGCTATCTCTCCACCCCCTCCATCTACATTTAAACCTCAGGTTTGGTGCAAGTGTAGACCCCAATCCATGAAGAGTTGGCCAAGAAAAGGTCAAATTTCCCACTTCGGATTTGCACTGCCCATAAAAATATTCTAGTACATTTTGAACACACCACATTTAAAAATCTAATCCTAATTTCCCCCCATGAAACTGCTCCTACTCTGGATTTTCCCTTCTGGACTCTCCCAGAAGTTCGAGTTAAAGGAAGATATGTGATGGGCCTTCACCCCCTTCTTTGCATTGGCTCACAAAAACAAAAAAAAAAGATTAAACAGAAAATTCTGTTTTATCCTCAATATCCATTGAAATTGAAGGTGGATAATCCCGTCTAGCTATCCAGGCCAGACTTCATTATAATTCTCTTGGAGTCTATTGCAGTACCCCCCTCACCGGTCCCCCTGTGCCCACCCTCCTGGATCTCCCGCCCCGTCTGTTTTCCACTAAGCTGCCGCAGAATACTTTGGAACTCTCACTCGGATCATGGTCTCCTTTTCTTCACAACCATCTTTAGTCCCCAGAAGCCTCAGAGTCGAGCTGCCATTGCACCGCGATGTCACACTTCTCTCTCCCTGCAGAGTAAGACCCCAGGTCTCCTGAGTGCTCCTGGGCTAATCCCACCTGAGCTTTCCAGATGTGCATTCCACCGCCTGCAAGGCGCCCACTTTTGAACACACTGCGTTGTCAAAAGCAGATTTTGAGGACCTTTAGGGACATGGACAGGCGACCCTCATCGGGGGTTTCAGTATTCAAAAAGGGCGCCAGGGGCCAGCACTCACGCGAGACGGTCTCATCAAGAGGGCAGCAGAGGCCATGGGCTCCGGTGTGGACTGGGAAGGCCCTGAGCATCAAGAAACAGCGCTGGAGACCACCGAGCAGCGCCCAGCCCAGCAGAGCCACGTTCCTGGGTAGCCTGGGTACCAGCCTGGAGAGCTGGAGCAAAACTCCCGTGAGTTAAACAGTCAAAAGCAACATTAGCAACCTGTGCGGGACAGACGCCGGAAGTCCCGCCCCGTGTGCAAGGGCCTACTCCCCTGGACCCTCAAGGAGCCAATGCTGATGGCTCGCCGCGCAAGGCACTCCGGGTAGTGTAGTTCTTATCCCTGAAGAGCCTGTGGGACAATTTGATGCTATGTATAGAATGAAGAATAATGCTCAGTAAGACAAATGCATACTATTTCTTAATCATGATTTAAGGGCTTTCTAATAATTATAGTAATTTAGATACTAAAATATGATTGTAAAAAGACCGTTGACTATTTCGAACAGACCCTAGCAGAAAATAATTTGAATCTATAGCCATAAAGAAAATAGATGAAGCCAGGCGTGGTGGCACAGGCCTTTAGTCCCAACACTTGGGAGGCAGAGGCATGCGGATCTCAGTTGGTTAAAAACCAGTCTGGTCTACATAGTGAGTTCCAGGCCAGCTGGGGCTTCAGGGAGACCCTGTCTCAAAAAGATCCCCCGAAAATGAAATAAATCATATTTCTCTTGGTGAAAGGCTGTGGAATGAACTTATTCTTTAATGTATGGATCATCTTTTCAGTACTTAACTACTCTTTGGGCTAGTTGTTTGTGGGCCCTGGGTTGTTTTCTTGTTAGATTTTTATATCGAAGTTTCACTTTCAGGACACAGATTACTAGAAATCATGTATCACATAAACATTCCGTTTTAACTTACTTTTTAAAATGTTTAACTGTGTTGACTTAAACTTCACTTTAGATTGAATAGTCACCCTAAAATGTGGCAAGATTTCACCAATATGTAAAGGCAGTGATTTCGTTGCAAGGTATGAAGGAGTAGAAATTTATCCTGAGAGGATCCCATAGGTTAGTACATCGCCCTCTCCTAAAGCCTTACTGTCTGTGTCAATTTGGTAGTACTCTTGATTTACAGTGACCATCCTGGTTTTGGATCTAGAGCAAAAGCAATTCAGGTGAGTGATAAGTCTTTTCAGTAGACAGTGCTAAAACAGTTGGATGTTTGCAAAGGCTTGCTGGTGTTTGCAGGGAGTGTTTGGCAGGCTGATGATGCAGGAGGCTCGCTAGCGTTCTGGGACTCAAGACTAGACTGGCAACATAGTAAGATCTTGTTAAAAAAAAATAAACAGAAGCACTTTATGATAAAATTAATTCAACTAGATCAAGTTCTTAAATATAAAACATATAATTATAGGATTTAAGTAAGATAAATAGAATATCCTTGGGACTAAGAACTATATTAGTAAAGATGATATAAAATAAATAACCTAACTTTTTACCTCAAAGCACTAGAAAAAGAAAAACAAAATAAGTCTAATGTTAACAAAGGAAAAGACAAAAAAAAAGAAATAATAAAAGCTGGTGTAGAGGGGCTGGAAAGATGGCTCAGCAGTTAAGAGCACCAGTTGCTCTTCCAGAGGACCCGGGTTCAATTCTCAACATTCAGATGGTGGCCAACAACTGCCCTTAACTCCAGTTCCAGGGGATCTGTCACCCTCTCTTCTGGCCTCCATGGGCACCAGGCAAGTACATAGTGTACTCACATGCCTTCAGATAAAACATTCATACACATTAAATAACAAAATAAAATATTTTTAAATTAGTATAGCAACAAATTAAACAAAAAATAGAAATACATTAGAAGTTGACAAGATTGAGCTGTGTATTGTTGGCAAGGCTAATGAAAACTCACCAATACTTAGCTAGACAAACCAGGCATAGAGAAGACTCAAATAAATTAAATATGAAATGGAAAACATTATATTTTATGTGACGTTTTGAGCAGGGGGTGAGATATGATTTCACTATATAGCCCTGGCTGGGTTGGAGCTCACTATTACTAACATATCTCAGGCTGCCCTTGAACTTAACAGTCATCCTCCTGCCTCTGCCTCCAGAGTGCTGGGATTAAGCAGGTTGCACCACTATACCTGGCTTATGTGGCTTTCTTTTGTCACTGTGACAAGATACCCAATAAAATCGCTTAAAGGAAGAAGGATTTATGCTGGTTTTCATCCATGGTCATGAGGTTCTATTTTTCTAAGCTTATACTGATGTACAATCATGTGGAAGGACATAGTGGAGGGAAACTGCTCACTTCATGCCAGCCAGGAAACAAAAAGAAAAAAGGGGCCAGAGACAGGATATACCCTTCAAAGGCACATCTCCAGAGACTTACTATCTCCAAATGTGCATCACTCTAATTACTAACATATCTCTAAAATAATTACAAATTTGATTTAGTAATTCTATAAATATTAAATTCTGAATTAAAATTAATAGTTAATTATTTTATTTAGTTTTACAATAGTCCATTTAATATGAACTCATCAGTGGATTCAACCCTGATGAGGTTAGAGCCCTTATAAGCCACTCATTTCTTAATAGTGCTACCAGCCAGGGACCAAGCCTCCAACACAGGAGTCTTTTGAGGGGATACCTGATATTTACACCAGACTGATATTATAGAAGTGATATTATAGAAGTGAAAAATAAAAATGGATTATTTGGACACATACAACAACAATTAAGACGATCTAGAAGTGGATCGATTCCTAGAAACATACAATCAAGACTAAATCTAGAAAACCTGAGTAGACCAAAAGCAGATAAGGTAGCTGGTGGTCACATCTTGATAATAAACTACAGCCCAGTGACTGTTTCCATGGACTTCAAGAGTGAACTGGAACTCAAATGCCATTGTTTGTAACCTCCTGGTCTTAAGTTGCTAGGAACAGAAGCATCAAAATGGAGTCACTAAATGGGTTTGGGGTTATCCCCCAGAGGATTATACTGCTGAATATGAAGGAGTCATAATAAGAATGAGTGTCCTGGGCTGGAAATGGCTCAGCAGTTAAGAGCACTGGCTGTTCTTGAAGAAGACCCAGGTTCGATTCCAAGCACCCACATGGCAGCTAACAATTGTCCTTAATTCCAGTTCCAGAGGATCTGACACCCTCTTCTGTCCTCCACGGGCAATACACAACATGGGTGCATTTACACACATGCAGGCATAACACTCATATACAAAAAATAAAAATAAATAATTTTTATAAAGAAGAGTGTCCTTTGACTAAATGGATGGATAGTGCTAGAAATTGAATAGATGCTCTCCAATTTTCTCTTTCTGAACATAGAGCTTCCTTTACTCTCAAATTAAGCCACAAAAGTAAGTCTAAGGCAATAGAATATAGGTAGATGTGTGAACTTAGGTCTTCATATTTTCCCTCCTCCCTCACTTGTGCTCCTTCCTAGGGATAGCTCCCCTTGGATCTCAGCTGCCTCTGTTTACAGGCCTCTTCAGGATTTACTGTTCTCTTTAGAGTACGTAGGTTTGAACCATAGACTGATGATAGAGTTGGATCCACATACACATACTTTAAACAGATTCCTAGATGATGCAACTGGCTTGGGAACCTCCCAGCCAATACAATGTAATGTTAATACAAGCAAGGTAATACTTCCTTTCTGCCCCCAAAGGTCTGAGAGGCAAGAAGTTTGGTTTCCATTAAAAAAAAAAAAAAAAAAAAAAAAAAAAAAAGAGGTCTCCTATTTCACAACTTTCAGGATTGAACTTTGAGTGAAATAACCAAGAAATGTGGCCTTGATTCCGACCTTGATCTCCTCCCTTAGAACCTTAGGGAACTGTTCCCTTTGAGGAAATGTTTGGCCATTGTCATGGAGACCAAGAAGGACCATCAAGCCTACCATGATTCACAATATATTACCCAGAAGGCAGTGTCTGTGCTGATCAGATGTCAAGGCAGGAGCATTCCTTTCCTGTGACTACTAGGATGGGGGCAGGACTTCAGGCAAAGCAACCTGGACGCCTGGACGCCTGTGAGCATGGCCCACATTTTATTTTACTTTTTACTGGACTTGATATGTAGGTTTATATGTGCTTAAAGGTTTTTCACCTGTATTATGATTATAGTTCTGTCATCTTTTTGTTGTACTCATTAAGGGTTTTTCCTAAAGGGTGTGTGTGTGTGTGTGTGTATAAATCAAAGAACAAATAGCCAGAGTTGGTTCTCTCCTACCATGTGGGTCCTAGGGATCAAATTCAGGTCATCGGGACTGGCAGAAAGTACCTTTACCCACTGAGCCATCTCACTGGCTAAGGGTTTTGGGGGGATTTTTTATGGTGTTTGTTTGTTTGTGTGCACATGCAGGTGTGGGGTGCTGAGGATGAATTCAAGGTCTGGTGCATGTTAAATACACTATACCTCTAAGCTGCCCCCCCAATAAATATTTCTTCTATTTTGTTTTTTGTTTCATTGTTTTGGTTTGGTGTTGAGACAGGACATCATATATCCCAGACAGCTTCAAACTTGCTATATAGCCAAGGATCACTCTGAACTTCTGATCCTCCTGCTTGCACCTCCCAAGTGCTAGGATTACAGGTCTGTGCCAGAAAAACTAGTTCACGAAATGCTGGGAACCAAACCCAGTAAGGGCAGTAATGCTCATAACTTCTGAACCACCTCTCCAGCCCTAAATATTAAGAAAATTTAAAACAATAACAGGAAACCAATTTTAAAAATAAGCACAAAATTGATGAGATAAATTGTGACAATGACAAACTGGTAACCTGGGGCTGGAGAGAAGGTTCAGTGGTTAGGAGCACAGGCTACGCTTGCAGAGGACCCAGGTTTGGTTCCTGGCACCCACATGACAGTAACAACCATCTGTAACTCCATTTCCAAGGGATCTGACACCCTCTTCTGACCTCCATGGGCATTGCACGACAACACAGGTTCACTTACATACATGCAGGCAATACACTCAAACATAAAATAAAAAATAATAAAATATTTTTTAAAAAAAGAACTGGTAATCTGATCTATTTCAGAAGGAAACACACAGCCTTTTAGAACAGACTTTGAGGACTGGAGAGGTGGCTCAGCAGGTAAGAGCATGTACTGCTCTTTCAGAGGACCAGTGTTTGAGTCCTAGCATTCATGTTGTGTGGCTGAAAACCATCTGTAACTCCAGCTCCAGGAAGGATCCAATGCTTCTGGCTCCCATGAGCCCCTACACATGTGCACATACACACATATACATAATTTAAAATAATAAAAAGCTTCTTTTAAAAAGAAAGGAATTTGGTAAATTCTTTTTTTAATATTCTATTTATTATTTTTATTTTATGTGTATGCGTGTATTACCTGCATGTAGGTAAGTGCACCTGTGTCATGTAGTGCCCGTGGAGGTCAGAAGAGGCTGTCGGATCCCCTGGAACTGGAGTTATGGACAGTTGTTAGCTGCCATGTGGGTGCTGGGATTCAAACCCGGGTCTTCTGCAAGAACAACCAGTGTTCTTAACTGCTGAGCCATCTTTCCAGCCCCGAATTTGGTAAATTTTTAAAAACTAAAAGCATTTGGACTACACTCCAACGTGAGAGCATGAGGAGATTTGCACAGCTGGTACCAAGCAAAGCTGGCAAAACTTAATAAAACAGATGGAAGTCCCTGGAAGCAGTCATAAAGACCACACAGCAAAGGCAAAAGTGTTTATTTAAGATGTAAAATACAGTAAGAAAAGTGACGGTCAATCCTGTTTAAACTAAAGCTAGCCCTCCACTGTTTCTAACTCAGTAAAATGGATCCTCTAGTTCAGACTACTTGAGGACAAAGGGCTTGCTGTACCTGGGGCCCCTAGGTAAGGGCCACCTTCTTGGGAAGAGCAAGATGGCAGTAGATCTCATCCTATTCCAAAAGACTCTCCTCAGAACTTGTGCTTTAAGGTTAAGCAAGGTTGACCAATGGCTGAATCTTTCCTCCATGTTCTCAGTGCTCACTAAGCCTATTATGGCTTCTCTAGGAATGATCCATTGGAAATGCAGCTAAAACTTCTCTCACATTTGAAGTATCCACGACTTCTTTTTATCCAGCACAAACTTTCTGTTGTGGACTCAGGAACTTTATGTGTAGAGACTCAGGTCTGCTGGCGGACGTATGAAATGAGTGAAGGCAAAGGACTCACCCCTCAGGTGGTGAAAAGTGAGTTT
>NW_008359093.1:139942-154535 GCF_000622305.1 Nannospalax galili | reverse complement strand
TTTTTTTGGTCTTTTTGAGACAGGATCTTCCTGTAGCCCCAGCTGTCCTGGTCCCACTGGAGTGTAGACCAGGCTGGCCTTGAACTCACAGAGATCACCTGCCTCTGCCTCCTGAGTGCTGGGATTAAAGGCGTGCACCACCACACCCGGCATATGAGTTTAATTCTTTAGCAATGCTTTTTTTAATTCTCTCAAAACTACAGTCACAAGTTTGATGTTTGTGCCAGAATACATGAAAGAATTAGTTTCACAAAGAACAAAGCACATTCTACAGGTTTACCTATCAGTAGGCTACAAAGAATATATTAGTTTCTTACACAATCTATAGATTTTAACAATTTCCAGGAAGGTTAGTCAACCAGTGATTATGTTTAACATTAAACGATCATCCTACGTTTTGCAGTACCATGACTTAGATGTTTTTCTCTGATCTATGACTAAGGTGGTGTTCCGCCAAGCCCAACATTGTTGTTTTCAAGAAAATGTCCGGACCTCGTCCCTGACTATTCTTAACCTCTTCCTTGCTGTTCTCCTTCACTTACGTCTTGTAATCACCTCTCATGGAATTCAGATGGAAGGATACGGACTATAGCAAGCAAAGTCCCAGAACACTACAATCCCAGAGATCGCCTACATGGGAACCAAGGACAATAAGCTCCTGGGACACCATCCATTTATTTTTTCATGGTCAGTAAGTGTCTGCCTCAGCAGGAACCTGTGGAAAAGTGATGCTAGGCGTAACAATCAATGATGTTGACATCCCAAATAATCACCCAACCCCTTTCTAATACCTTCAGTCAAGCATACCTAAACACTGTCTTCACTTCAGTCACCAACAAAGTTCTTTACCAACTGTGTGCCACTGGACAAGGCATCAAACTTCTCAGTATTTTCCTCTGGAACATGGGGGATAAGAATAGCACCCTCCCCCAAACTTAGTTTTATCAAACTCAGTCCTATGTGTGGAGTACTTAATACAGTCCCTTCCTGTACACATAGGTAATACTTCTCTGAGGAATTTCAGTGGAGGGGCTGAAGAGATGGCTCGGTGATTAAGAACACTAGCTGTTCTTCCGGAGGACTTGGTTTTGATTCTCAGCACCCGCTTGGTGCTGAGAACGACCATCCATAATTCCAGTTCCAGGGGATCCAACACCCTCTCCTGTTCTCTGCAGAGCATTGCATGCACATGGTGCACCTTACATACATCACACAAAGTACTAATACACATGGAATAAAATTGTTTAAAAAAAGTTTCAGGGCAAATAAATAGCCGTTTTGAAGATGTAGGGCCTTTTTTTTTTTTTTACCTACATTTAAGTAAGAACATTCTACACAAGACATAAGACTTTAGTTAAAATGTTTTCAATCAATTGTTAAGAGCTTACATAAATATATCTGAGCTATTTCAGTTGCCCCCATTTTATTTGTGTGTATATCCTGTCAATTATTACTTAAACATGTACTTATTTTTAAATATGTTTTCATTCTTTTATATTTTCATACAATGTATTTTGATTATATTCTGTCTGTTACTCCCCTTAACACCTCTCAGTTTTGTTTTATGTTTTCATTTGTTTGTTGTTTGTTTGTTTGAGACAGGGCCTTACCACGTAACTTTGGCTGGCCTAGAACAGACTATGTAGACTAGAATTCACAGAGCTTGGCTTGCCTCTGCCTCCTGAGTGCTGGGATTAAAGGCATGTAACACCACACCTAACTCCTTTTACTTCAGAAAAATGTTTAATTACATTTATTTTTTGTGGGGAGGCGGTGTGTACAAGTGCGTTGGAGGTCAAAGGACAATTTGCAAAATTCAATTCTATCATTCCACAGAGTGGGGTCCAGAGTCCAGACATAAAATTCAGGTTATGTTTCACAGAAAGCATCTTAACCAGGTGTTCCATCTTGGCAGCCCTAAAAAAATGTACTAATTTCTATGTTTAATTACATTTATTTTTTGTGGGGAGGCGGTGTGTACAAGTGCGTTGGAGGTCAAAGGACAATTTGCAAAATTCAATTCTATCATTCCACAGAGTGGGGTCCAGAGTCCAGACATAAAATTCAGGTTATGTTTCACAGAAAGCATCTTAACCAGGTGTTCCATCTTGGCAGCCCTAAAAAAATGTACTAATTTCTCTGGGTGTGGTGGCACACGCCTTTAGTCCCAGCACTCGGGAGGCAGAGGCAGGCAGATCTCTGTGAGTTCAAGGCCAGCCTGTTCTACATAGCGAGTTTCAGGCCGTCTGGGGCTCTCTTGAGGCCTCCTTAACAAGAGGGCAGAGAAGAGAAATGCAGCAGAGTCTGGGGAAGGGAATGAGTCAAGGTGGGAAAAGTCTGTGTGGCCTTTGAGAAGGTGGCATGGGGCAGAACCTAGGGTCAGGTGGAACAGAGGGTGGGGTAGTGGCAAGGTAAGCAAGCAGAGTCCCAGACACAGGACACAGGCAGGGGAGATACACAGGAGGGCTGAGAAAGTAGGTTTTTAAAAATTAAAAAAAAAAACAAAAATATATATTTTTGGTGTTTTTTGAGACAGGGTCTACTGTAGCCTCAGGTGGCCTGGAATTCTCTCTAGGTAGACCAGGCAGGCTACCACACCCAGCTCCTTAAAAAAAAAAAAAAAAAAAAAAAAAAAAATTAAAAAAAACAAAAAAAAAAAAAAAAAAAGTACTAATTTCACAAATTCAAATTTCAACTTATCAACAAGTTATCCGGGTGGCCCTGAGAAAACAGGCAGCTATGTTTCTCCTACACTGCCTGGTATACATACGCTGAGGGAATTCTTCTGAGGGTCCTTCCACTGTGGTAGATGGTCACCCATCATGGGTTTAAGTTGGGGACAAATAGGCAGAAATAAGTCTGCTGAGCTTAACCCACTTCACTCAACACCCAGATCTCCATCTTAGTGCAAACTACTTATATTCCATATTCTCACCGTCATCACCAGCGAGAACCACATCAGACCATGGACCTCCACCACTGTGGAGGCAGCCCCACTCTCCAGGCCCACATACCCCGTCCCCCTTCTCAGAGTCCACCCAAAACAAAAATCTTAAGATTATCCTGCCTATACGAGCCCAGGTTTTATGCTCATCCTGGTCTCCAAGGACTACCCTTTAGTTACCCCCAGCTCAGACCCTACCCAACTTTCCAGATGTGGGTGAGCATCTGAAGTTCTGAAAATCTCAGAATCACCATCCTAAAACCCATCTAAGTACCTGAAATTTGTTCCCTGTACAAACTCAACTCCTCTATATCCATCCTCCCAGATGGATTAAAAAAACACTAAAATGATCGTTTTTCCTCTACTTTCTTTCACAGACACATCTGATGAACAGGAAGTCCTATCAGCTCAGTTTTTCAAATTCATCTGAGATCTAATCAAACATCTCCACATCTGTTGTCACTCTGTTCCAGACCCACAAGTCCCCTGCATTAGTCTACTGGAATTACGAACCCACAGGTCTGCCTGTCTTCACCCTCACAACCCACCATTCTATTTTCTGGTGGAGGTTTGGAAATCTTTGAGAAATACATCCAATCTCTCCTACTCAAAACCTTCTGCGGCCCCTAGCGCCCTCACAACAAAGGCCCAGCAGTCCAAGCTGTTAATCCATGTTCCCTAACAAGCTGTGCTTTCCTGAGAGCAGGCATACCTCAACTTTAGGACGCTGAACTCCTGCCCACCTCCAAGTTTTGTCAAGTGCTGTCCATAGACCTGTGAGATTCAGTGTATCTGATGGGAGCACACGTTAAAAAAGTCAGAATCCAAGACACAAGGGACCCACTGTCAGGGACACTGGCCCTGAGCTGCAGTCTCATGAGCAGACCGTTTACTGGCACTCACTTGACCCAGAGCTCCCCACACTGCCACCACCATCAGATTGGAGACTGAGTCTGAGACAGGGACACAGTCATCCCTACCTCAGGCCTGGAGGGGTCACATGGGACGTCACAAACCTCAGTTCTGTTTGTCAAAGGACAAAATCATCCCTCTCGCGCACCTTACTGCCTAGACCCACAGAGCACAAAATCAAGTCTGTGGATCTGTCCGACCCATTCAAAAACTGCAGAATCAGTGCCAGGAAATTATGGAGTATTATTTGTAGGCATGTATTATTTGTAGGCATGGAAACCCCAGATTTCATTGGCTGAGCCTTGTTGCCACTCGGCGCAGTGTCTTCTGGGTAAGGTAGTTCCCACAGGATCAACTATGGCGATGGAGACTCAGTCTCCAAGGACTTGGAGACTATCATGAATATAGACGGTCCAGTGTTTCCGTTTCCCTAAGCAGCTGCTGCTCCAGTCGTACATCTCCTGAAGAGTATCTTCAGGCCTCAATGACGATTTCTTTGGGCTGAATCAAGCATACATCCACAAATTTCCCTTAGCATGGGGATGCTCAACAGAAAAGTCAACCGTGATAACACAAAATCTGATGCGTAAAAATGTGAAGAGTCTGAACCCTAGAGACAGGTGGTGAAGGAATTCCAGGAATGTGCTTTCCTTCTCCCTTCACATCCATTCCTGCCTTTTCTCTGCTCAAGGACTGTTCAGGCCTCAAATCCACACGCCCATATTCTCACCTTTCATCTCTTCCTAGTCTCACGGCTCCACTATTTCTGAATTCAGAATCAACAACACCCCCCCAGGCCCCCTGCTCCCAATGCCCCCACTCCTCGGACCCCTGTCACATACACACAGATGGGCAGAATGCTGCCTCTTTCCTATGTAATGATCCACTTCACCACAGTCTTGGGGAGACTTCAGAAGACAAGAGATGATTTAAGTACTGCTACCTTCCTGGAATTTTCTGGAAGGGGTTCAGCGTTGTCTGACTCAAGAGAAGGCATGGTACAAGTGACAGCATGGTACATTAGAGAAAGGCCTAATTTTTTGCCACTTCTGCAATGGTCTTTTTTTTTTTTTTTCTTTCTTAATTCAGCATCATTTCACTAAGCCACACTGCAACATGTTGGGGGGGGGCAGGGAGATGAAGCAGGATCCACTAAAACAATGGAATAGGTGGAAATTTTCCCTCTTTAAGAAAATTTCTATTTTACGTGTATGAGTCTTTTGCCTGCATGTAGGTAAGTACACCCACGTTGTGTAGCACCCATGGAGGCCAGCAGAGGGTGTCAGATTCCCTGGAACTGGAGTTACACAGTTGTTAGTCACTATATGGGTGCTGAGAACCAAATCCAGGTCTTCTGCAAGAGCATCCAGTGCTCTTAACTGCTGAGCCATCTCTCCAGCCCCAAATTTCCTCTTAAGGCAGGTTCGGGAAGCCTGGTGTGGTGGTATACACCTTTAATCCCAGCATTTGAGAGGCAGAGGCTCCGTGAGTTCGAGGCCAGCATGGTCTACATAGCAAGTTCCAGGACAGCTCAAAATACAGGACAGCTCAAAATACCAAAAAAAAACAGGTGTGGGAGATAAATCATTACTTTTAAGCATTTTAGAAAAATAGATTCTGGGGGCTGGAGAGATGGCTCAGTGGTTAAGAACACTGGGTGCTCTTGCAGAAGACCTGGGGTTCAAATCCCAGCACTCACATGGCAGCTAACAACTAACTCCAGTCCCAGGGGATCCGACAGCCTCTTCTGACCTCCATAGGCATTGCATGACACAGGTGCACTTACCTACATGCAGGCAATACACGCAAACACATAAAAATAAAAATAATAAAACAAGAGTATTCTTTAAAAAACATTCTACATTAGTCATCTAATTGAGGCATGAAGTGGAACTGAATACTGTACATTTATAGATGAATCTGATATATGCATTACCAAATACGGCCACAGCAAAATCTATGAAAATTCAAAATTGGGTGACAGAAAGTCAGGATATCACTCAGAGAAATCAACACAGGTGGTACATAAAACTGTAAAAACAGCAACAGAATGAGTATTAAAATCTAAGATGGGTCCATTTCTAGGGCGTTTTCTATGTAAGTGATGGGCACACAAGGGAGAGTAGGGAGCTGCTGTATCCTGGGTGGCTGGCCCTGAAGCCTGTTTACTAAAAAGCAAGTGTAACTTCCTAGAAACAATCCAGAAGTGCAAGTTAAAAGCACAATCAAATGTTATTCCATACCTACTAGAAAGACTAAAAATGAACAGCTGTGACTTTCAAAGGGTCAGAGAGGATGTGAAGAACGGGTATCTGATATATTCCAGGAGGAAATATGAAACACAATCATTTAGAAAAGAATCTGGTTACTGCTTTAAAACTTAAAAGAGTATCCAGGTGGCAAAGGCAGGTGGATCTCTGCGAGTTTGAAGATGACCTAGCCTACATAGAGAGCTCCAGGCAAGCCAGGACTACATAGTAAGACCCTGTCTCCAAAATAGCCCCCCCCCAAAAAAATAATAAATGCGCTTTAAATGTTTGAACTCTTAGCTCAAACCATGAGAAGCCACCTGGAGCTGGTCCCCAGCAAAACTAGTGAAACTTAGGAACAAACAGAAGTAGCTCTGAAAATGGACATAAAGAATATGGAATAAACATTTATTCAGGGAAATATAACGTTTAGTTAGACGACAAATGTCTTATTTAAACCAAGGCCACTCTGTTCCCACCCCATCCAACCTCAGTAACCCGGAAACTCTGTTCCACCGAGTACAGCGCAGTCAAGACCACAGAGCTCACTACTTGCAGCACCATGGCAAGGGGTCCCCTTGTTGGGAACACCTCACAGCGACGATCCTATGCTGTCCCAATATGCCTATCCAAAGAGGATAGTCAGTTACCGGCTCCCTCACTAGGCTATTCCCAGAACTTTTTAAACTCAGATTCACTCCTAAGGCTGAAGGTTAGCCAATGGATAAAGCTTTCTCTGCATTCATAAAGTCTAAGTTGTGCTGATGTTGCTGGTCAGAGCAGGCATCTGCTCAGAGGTTTTCCCAAATAGAGTACATTCATGATGCATCCCAGCACTGGACTTTTCTAGTGTTAACGGGATGGAGGTTGGAGAAGTACTCAAGAATTTTTTCCAGTGAGCCCCCCTCGTGTGAATTTAGAGTCCATGTTTATAGGATTTCCCACATTCGGTACACTCACAGTGCATTTATCAAGTGTGAATCTTCCGATGTCTATAAAGGCCAGAACTGTTAGGAAAAACATTCCCACATTCCTTGCACTCATAAGACTTTGCTCCAGTGTGAACACTCTGATGTTTAATGAGGCTCAAACTTCCAGGGAAGACTCTCCCACACTCATTACACTTAAAAGGCTTTCCTCTGCTATGATTACTTTTTTGATGTTGTGTAAGGTAAGAATTTTTGCTAAAAGACTTCCCACATTCACTACACTCAAAAGGCCTTTCCCCAGTATGAACTCGGCAATGATAAAAAAGACTGGACTTTTGCCTAAACGATTTCCCACACTCACTGCACTCATAAGGCCTTTCTCCAGTATGAATTCGCCAATGACTTATAAGGCTGGATTTCTGCCTATATACTTTCCCACACTCACTGCACTCATAAGGCATTTCTCCAGTATGAATTCGCCAGTGACATATAAGGCTGGATTTTTGCATATATACTTTCCCACATTCACTGCACTCATAGGGCTTTTCCCCGGAATGAACTCGGAAATGACTGACGAGAGTGGATTTGCACCTGTATGATTCCCCACATTCACTGCACTTAAAAGGCCTTTCTCCAGTGTGAACTCTCTGATGGTTCATAAGTGAGGAGTTTTGCCTGAAAGTTTTACCACATTCATTGCACGTAAAACACTTGTCACCAGAGTGAATACCTAAGTGTTCGATAAGATGTGCATTTCGGACAAAGGATTTCCCACACTCCTCACATTTATAACGCCTTTCTCCAGTGTGGATTCTGCGATGTTGAACAAGTTTGGAGTGATACTTGAAAACCTGTCGACATTCAATGCACGTAAAAGGCTTTTCTGCAGCGTGCACTCTGCGGTGTTGAATGAGGTCAGTGTTTTGACTAAAGGATTTCCCACATTCATTACACACATAAGACGTTTCTCCTGTGTGAACAATTTGGTGTACTAAAAGCTTACATTTTTGTCTAAACTGTTTCCCACATTCACTACATTCATAAAGCCTTTCTCTGGCATGTACTTTCTGGTGCATAATAAGCACAAAATTCTGACTAAAGGCTTTCCCACAGTCACTGCATTTGTAGTTCCTGTTCCCAGGGTCACAGGCCTCACCACCATCAGAGTTCCTGGGTAGTTCCCCACCACTGTGAGTCAGCTGATGTCTGAGAAGACCTGAGCTGGTCTGCACGTCCATCCCATCGTTCCTGTTTTGTGATCTTTTCTCCAATGGGTGGTTTTTCCCACTGGTTGTAACAGGGGCCCTGCCCTCCTCTCTTCGTAAGGGTTTCTCCCCACATCTCGGGTTTTGCTGCTGCTGAATGGTTGCACCACGTTCATCATCTATAGAAACAGTTAGCCTAAGAGGTGTATCTTCAGCCTCCACCCCACTCCTGGAACCTGAAAACAGAGAACCATCAATGAGGACAATGAAGACTTTGGTGTGACAAGACACACAAGGGATGAGGACCTGAGATTCTGTCTGGATGAAAGGGCTAAGTAAGGCTGGGAAGGACACCCTGCTGTGCTGAACCCAGCACCATCACAGATTGAGGCCTCATTAGCAGCAACAACGCAAGGCAGGCATGCAGCATAGGAAGTGGCAGGGAATCAAACACACACCACAGCAAATCATTCTGTGGGGCCTCAGCTGCTGGAGACACAACACAGTGCAGAAGGGTGTGTCTAGGCCCACAAAATATGATGGCTGTAGAACACATATTCAAGGATTACTCAGGGGATTAGCAGTCCGTTAACAACACAATCAGGGAAGTCTCTGTTCCACAGTGCTGTAGGGGAATAGAAAACAAACCAAAAACAGAAGACTGATAAGTAAGGACTATCCCTGGTTTAGATAATGCAAATAATAAGTAGGCAACTGGGCAAGGAACCGTAAGACGGAAGTCTGTCGTAATCTGTTGCCTTGGCACCAAAACATCAGAACCAGTAGAAAGATTCCGGTCATGAACCTGTTCCAGTCTCATACATGCTAACTTCAACCTCCAAATACCTGGCCATGTATCTGGAGTCATTATTCCCGGTGAGGAGATGTGTTCGCCCCACAGCTCCAACTGAGTGATTTCACGGGTCCCAGAAGGTACAAGCCCTAAGGAAAAGACAGGACAGGTGAATGGCCCACACAAAACATACTGAGCCAACCCATGACAGTCAATGGAAAGTAAACTAATGAAAAAGGCTCTTTGAAGGGTGTTTCCCAAGAACGACAGAGTACCCCAGTTCCTACCAAAGGCAGGCCAAACACGTCAACTGAGCAAGGAAAGCAGTGCCTGAGTCGTGGAAGTGCTGTCTACTTGCAGAGTCACCAGGCAAGGGAAAGGCTAGTAAGGTGAGCTATTAGGCTCACTGTAAGATTCCTATCCCCAAGCTGCTTCCTGTATGCTTTTGCTGTACTTAAGAGAGAAGGTGTTAGTGTACTCAGCCCAGGACTAGCACCTGCATTTTTAAAGTAGTGTCCATGGGCCATCTTTGGGAAGGATACATCTACTTCTAGAAAAAAACAAGTCCATGAGAACATGCTCTGACCATGGTAGGCGGCCCTTACCCACAGAGGCCATGAGTGAGAAGGTCTCCAGCATCACACTGCGGTACAGCAGTCTCTGAGAGGCATCCAGCAGTGTCCATTCCTCCTTCGAGAAGTAGACAGCCACATCCTTAAAGGTCACACGGCCCTGTCACAATGGGGACAGTTGGGTTCATAAGAAACCTCTTCCTCTAGGACTCTTAACATCCAACAGACAGCCACTCGTGCTCAGCTTCCTACCTCAAGAATGCAAAGCCCTGGCATCACAGGAACCCAGTCTCTCCTCAAGGTTCCCCTGACTACGGTGTTAAGCACTCAACAACAAAAGGCAAATGGACAGATAGGAGTCCATCCAAGTTGGATATTTACATGGAAAGTCCCCCCATTCTCCCTACAAATAATTCGAGTCTTCCCTGATCCAACCAGATGTGAGTCATGCCCCTGATACGTGGGCCTTGACACCATCTATGCACGCTTCAACAGGCACATCTCTCTCTATACTACTGTACCTCCATTTCCATCTCAGGAAACAAGGCCCAGCTCCTCTGGCTAGTGTTTACTCTTAATTTCTGTCTTCCACTCTTTCCACCAGACATAACAGACATCTGAGGTTTTCTGATTTTCTGAGCATTTCCAATTCAATCCGACTTCCAAGCCTTTTCTAATATTGACCACTAGAACTTTAATACCTTCTAAATCTCATGCCATGAAGGAAAACCTCTCCATTTAATCCCCAATGTGGACTCAGGGACCTTGCATTCTGTGATCACCTTCCAGGAGATTCTGATGGAACTTTAGGGAGAACAGCAAGAAAAGAAACTCAAGACACAATTCTGGGACTCAAGGAGGGTAATATGCTGTGGTGGTTTGAATGAGAATGTTCCCCATAGGCTCCAAGTATTTGAGCATTTTGTCCCCAGTTGTTGGCAATATTTTGTGAGGTCTTAGAAGGTATGGCCTTGCTGGAGGAAGCATGTCACTGGGGGCAGGCTTAGAGAGTTCTTAAGCCTTACTGGATCTCAAGTCACTCTCTTGCTAGCTTGAAGATGTGAGAGCTTAGCTTCGCTCCTCCTCCAGCCACCTCTGACGCCATGCCTTCCCACCACTGACTCTTGCCCCTTTTGAACCATAAGCTAAATAAACTCTTCCTTTCATAAGTTCCCTTAATCATGGCATTTCTATCACAGCAACAGGAAAGTTACTAATCCACCTCCGCTTACCTCTTCATTGTCAGTAAGTGTCTCTGTGATAATAGGAACCTATGAGAAAACAAACCTGTGTGTAAAAAGCAATGATGGTGGGGCTAGAGGGATGGCTCTGTGGTTGAGAGCACTGACTGCTCTTGCAGAGGACCCAGGTTCAAGTCCTAGCACCCACATGGTGGCTGACTACCATCCGTAGCTCCAGTTCCAGGGGATCCGATGCCCTCTTCTGACCTCCACAGCATTGCGGGACATAGTTGCACTCACATACATGCAGCCAATACACTCATACACATAAAATTTTTTGAAAAAAAGCAATGATTGTGGCATCCCAAAGGACCATCCAAGCCCTCTCACATACTCTGCAGTAGCTATACCTAAAACTCTTCCGTGTTGTCATCTGGATCATGGGGACAAGAATGGGACCCCTCTCCTAATAGGAGTATTATGTCCATCAAAGTCAGTCCTATATGTCAAGTTGGTGTACAGTGTCTTCCTGTACACATATTTAATGCAGCTGTTAGGCGTTTTGGAACTAGGAGGGAGAATCAGCTTTCTCCAGGGACAAGCTCACTGATTGGTTATCTAATCCCAAGAGATACATGCAAGCAGAACTAATTAGATTCAGTACATCATATATGTACACGCACACGCACACGCACACACACACACGGTATATGGAACAACACTAATCAAGAAAGAGGTCATGAAACTGAAAAGGAGTGGGGGGCATGGGAAGGAGGAGCTGGGAGGGGGAGAAGGTGAGGCAGAGTGCTATAAATACAGTGCTCGTGTATGAAATTCTCAAAAATAATTCCTTAAGTTTCAGGGCCAGCAAGACGGCTCAGCACCTAAAGATGCTTGTCAACAAGCCTGATGACATGAATTCTATCCCAGGACTCATACGGTCAATGAAGAGAACCAATTCCAGAAAGCTGTCTTCTGACCGCTACACACGTGCTGTGGCAAGCACATGCATTCACACAGGTGCATACACGCTAGCGTGCGTGCACACAATTTTAAAAAGTTCCAGTGCATGGAGAGATGGCTCAGAGGTTGAGAACACTAGCTGTTCTTGCAGAAGACCCGGGTTCAAATTCCAGTATCTACATGGCAGCTAGCAACTGCCCGTAACTCCAGTTCCAGGGGATCCAACACCCTCTTCGGACTTCCTTCGGTCATTGACACGGGTGCACTTACATACATACAAGCAATATATGCATACACATAAAATAAAAATAATTTTTTTAAAAAAAAGAGTTCCTGTGCAAGGGCTATAACAAAATTATCTTGGGCTATCTTAGCCCTTTTTTTTTTCCCAGTAGGACTGTGCCCTAGGAATGAACAGCTTTGGCCACTGAGCCAGGCATCAAGCTAGGATGAACAAAGGACAACTATCTGTTCTGCCCCCGACTGATTTAAGAACACCACCACCACCAAGATATCTCTTTGCCCACTGCCGGGGCAGTTATCTTAGCTTTCTAACAGCCAATCTATTACCTTCCTCAACACAGGGCTTAACATCTTTGTAATCAAAAACCAAAACAATTTACTGGGATTCACATTAAGGATATTTATAACGACCCTATTAAAGCATATTATTATTCCCTGCCTTCCACACAACCTCCTCTAAAATACTCAAATATGATTGGCACTCCTTTCTGGTCCCTGTTCCATCATTAACTCTTCTACTCACCCTTTACCCCTATCTCAATAACTCCAACTCAAACAGGTTTCAAAACTCATTATGGACTTCCTGACTTACAAGTATTCCTTTAAGGACTGTTGTGATCCGTATCCATAGGCAGGCCCCTTTTAATCTACATGCTGATCCTGTTCATCCAGAATGCTCTCCAACATGCTACTTGGATTTAGATAACATCCTTTTTTTTTTTTAATTTTATTTTTATTTTATGTGTATTGTGTATTGCCTGCATGTAGGTAAGTGCACCCATGTCGTGCAATGCCCGTGGAGGACAGAAGAGGCTGTCAGATTCCCTGGGACTGGAGTTACGGACAGTTGTTAGCTGCCATGCGGGTGCTAGGATTCAAACCTGGGTCTTCTGCAAGAACAACTAGTGTTCATAACCGCTGAGCCATCTCTCCAGCCCCAATGAGTACCCTCTTGATACTCAAATACAGACTCCAGCTTTGGTACCAGATAATGCCTGACTGACAGATGGCTCTAGATGAGGAGGTCACACCCTAATCCGGCCACTTCAATCTCAGCTCATTAAGAGCTACACTGAGTAGAAGATATCTGTTACCCCTTGGGACACTTCTCCCTTCCTTTCCTATAAAAGCATCCTATGCTCCCGCCTTGATTTCTCTTCAAAATCCCTGCCATGCTATCTGTCTCTGGCACCGGGGCCTGAACTCTCCTCAGAGGCCCTGCGTGCTGTTTTCTGTCTGTCCCCCTTTCCTAGCTTGTTTCTTCATTGTTGTGAAAAAAACACTCTGACCACTACCAACTTGGGGAGGAAAGGGTTTATTTGGCTTACATCTCCTGGGTCACAGTTCATCAGGGAGCCCAAGGTAGGAACTCAGGGCAGGAACCTGGAGGCATGAGCACAGGCTATGGAGGAACGCTGCTTACTGGCTTGCTCCCCTGACCCCTGTTCAGCCTGCTTTCTTATACAACATAGGCCCACCTGCCCAGGGTTGGCACCACCCACAGTGGGCTGGGCCCTCCCATAGTCACTCAGTAATCAAGAAGATGCCTCGAAGACATGGCCACAGGCCAGGCCAATGGAGGCAATTCCCCAATTGAGGCTCCCTCAACCCAGGTGTGTCAAGTTGACACTAAAGCTATCCAGCACACCCTCTGTCCACGATGCTGATGACTCTTCGAATACACTTAAAACCAACAATCCATCTCAGTGTCTCCCTTGAACTCCACTTCTTCAACCATTCAGCCTCCGCCCTCATCACCCCCACCCCAACCTGATTTGGGGCTTGGAAGGTTGGAAAACTATGAGATAGTTTTTTCCTTTGCTCAAAACCTTCTGTGGGGGCTGGATAGATGGCTCAATGGGTAAAGCACTTGAGGCCCAAGACTGACAATCTTAATTCAATTCCCAAAACATATGCAAAGATGGAAGGACAGTACTGATCCCACATTGTCCTGTGACCTACACGTTCACACACATACATACACACATACACACACAAAAATAAATTTAAAACATTTATTTCTAATATTTTAAACTATTTTTATTTTATGTGTGTTTTGTCTGTCTGTATGTAAGCGTACCCGTGTCGTGCAACGCCAAAGGAGGCTAGAAGAGAGTTGTCAGATCCCCTGAAACTGTAGTTATGGACAGTTATTAGCCACCAGGTGGGTGCTGGGAATCGAGCCCAGGTTCTCTGCAAGAGCAGCCAGTGCTCTTATCAGCTGAGCCATCTCTCCAGCCTTTAAAACCTGCATTAAAAAAAAACTTCCGTGGCCACCACTACATATGAGCATTAATGCTCATAGGACCCCTAACTGACAAAATTCGGATTTAGGATTCTGAACTCAGGTCCGCCTCCCACCACACCCCAGCATACAGATTTTTTTTAAAAAAAGGGGGGGGGGAGCGGGAACCGGGGCTGGAGAGATGGCTCAGAGGTTAAGGACACTGACTGTTCTTGTAGAAGACCCAGGTTCGACTCCCAGCACCCGCATGGCAGCTAACAGTCCTTAACTCCAGTTCCAGGGGCTCCGACAGCCTCGTCTGTCCTCCGCCGGCATTGCACGACACAGGTGCACTTACCTACATGCAACACACTCATA
>NW_008359093.1:128804-139921 GCF_000622305.1 Nannospalax galili | reverse complement strand
TTTTTTTAAGGGAAACCGTCCACAAGAGACCCACTGGGAAGGAAACCGGCCCAATACTGCAGATTCACGGGCCCAACTTTCACTGCTCCAGGAGACTCAGGTGGGTCCCGGATCACGTGACACTCACCTGCGCCCGGTCTCCCCGCACAGCCGCCGCCATCCGGCTCTGCTGGCCAGCGGGACACGGGGATGCTGCGGTCCCTACCCCAGGCCTGCAGCGGGTCACACGGGGCATCGCAGACCTCAGACCCGTCTGGGTGCGCGAGGACAAAGCCGGGTTCCTCCTTTCGCGCCTTCCCGCCGGGGCCAACTGGACACAAATCCAGTTCCGCTGAAAGGACAGACGCAGCCAAGAACTTGAAAAGAATCAAGCCTGGACCCCGGAAGTCCCGCCTTCCCGATTTATGGGAAGCACACTCCTGTTTTTATTGGTCAAGTTTCCTCGCCCGTCGACTCGATCGGTTCTGGGTAATGTATTTCTTACAGCATCAACCGTGGCTGGCGTGGACACAGCTGGACAGATGGAGCTCCAGAATGAGTTTCCAGAGTTGATCTGCCTCGGTTTCCCTGATCAGCTACTGCGCCCGTCTTTCTTTCCGAGGAATATCCAGGTTTCCTTGAGTTGAATCACTTAGCCCCAATTTCCTTTAGCACTGAGATGCTCAATAGAAAAATCAGCGACGGTGAAGCTCTCGGTTTGGGTTTTGTTTTTTAATTCTCAGTATGTGTTTTACCTGTATTTATGTTTATATGCCGTATGTATACAGTGTGTACAGAGGCCGGGAGAGGGCGCCTGATCCCCTGGAACTGGAGTCCTTAGAAGCCATTGTGTGCTGCCTTATGGGTCCTGGGAACTGAACCCAGGTCCTCTGCAACAGCAGCAAGTGCTCTTAACCCCTGGGCCATCTCTCCAGCCCCAGAAGTTCTGGTTTTCATTATTAACTCATCATGCTCTCTTAACTAATGAGCCACCTCTCCAGGTCTTATTTTGGCCTTTTAAACAGACCTGAAAAGTGTCTGAGCCTTTACTGTTTTCTAAAGGGAAGTGCTGTGCTATCATTTAGTCCCTAAATTTTAGTTGAATTGACATGAGTCATAATATTTAGAGATAACATTTTGTTATCTCTGGGGGAAGAATTTTAAAATAAATTTAATTTTAATTTTTTAAATATTTTATTTTTATTTGATGTGTATGCGTGTATTGCCTGCATGTAGGTAAGTGCACCCATGTCGTGCAATGCCTGAGGAAGACAGAAGAGGCTGTTAGATTCCCTGGAACTGGAGTTAGGGACAGTTGTTAGCTACCATGTGGGTGCTGGGATTCAAACCCAGGTTTTCTGCAAGAACAACCAGTGTTCTTAACCTCCGAGCCATCTCTCCAGCCCTGTTTTACCAAGGAGGATTATCATTTTCCCAAAAATGAAATGGGTTGCTTAAGTCATTTATAGTTCTTATCTACACATTAAATTATTTTACTTTATTCATTTTTTGTAGTTCTTTTAAATTTTTAATTAAAAAATTCAAAATTGTTCACGCTAGCAAACTTTGAAATACTTTATGTAAGGAGTTTGATTGTTTGTTTGTTTGTTTGTTTGTTTTTGAGACAGGCTCTCCCTGTAGCCCCAGCTGGCCCAAAACTTGCTATGTAGACAGGCCTGCCTCTGCTTCCCAAGTATTTGGATTAAACGCATATGTCACCATGCCTAGCTTTATATAAGGAATTCATAAAACTCAGAAATTTTATGGGGATGGAGAGAGGGCTCAGCATTAGAGGTGTGTACTGTTCTTGCAGAAGACTCAAGTTCAGTTCCTAGCACCTACATTTAGTGGCTCACAACCACATGTAACTTGAGCTACAGGGGAATCTGATGCCTTTGTTCTCTCTCTCTCTCTCCCTCCCCTCTCTCCCCCCCCAAATCTTTGGCCTCCCCCCTCCCTCCCTCCCCCAAATCTTTTTTTAAAAATCATAAATTATATAACCAGTTAAAAACTACCATAAATGTTAACCACATATATTTACATTTCCTAAAGCCAATGGTTTGTATGATGCACTTTTTTTCTTTTTTTTCCTTTTTGAGACAGGGTCTCCCTGCAGCCACAGCTGGCCTGGATTCACTATGTAGACCAAGTTGGCCTCCAACTCACAGAGATCTGCCTGCCTCTGCCTCCTGAGTGCTGGGACTAAAGGTCCCACCACATCCAGCTTGTATAATACACTTTTAACACAATTTTACATCATGAACATTTATTTATTGTAATAGGGAACACAGCTTGCACATGCTGGTAAATTGCTCTTTCACTTGCATACATACTTGCCTTCAGTCTTATCAATAGTTATGTTATTTCTATTCATGTGTGTGTGTGTGTGCCTGATTGTCTGTATAAGCACCACTGTGCATGCAGTAACTGCAGAGACCAGAAGAGGGCAGAAGATTCCTCTGGACTTGTAATTATTGGCCATTGTGTGCTGGCCCATATTGGTAATAAAGATCCACAGCAATAGCAGCAAGTGCTTGTTCCTAATTGCTGAGCCATCTTTCTAGTCCATGAGCATATTTTTACCATATAACTGAAACATTATCCATGTGGAACACCGAGGGTCACTTCTTGCACATGTATTTGAAGCTACATTTAAAAAGGCAGATATGAAGTTCTCATCAAATAAATTCACCTTAAGCTCCAAATTTCTCAGATGGTTTTAGGAAAGCTTCATCTACTCATGAGATGTATGATACACAACGATCCATATAGAGGAGTTATTATTTTCTTTCAACAAGAGCAGGACGTCCCAATACACCTTAGATTATGTTTATGCTGTGTTTCCGTTACCTTTTATTTTTCCTTTCTTTGTAGACCATGAGGCCTGCCTGTTGAGAGGCTTTATCTGTAAACATCCCATTTTCATTTAAAGTAACATGATCGAGCTGCTGTCCCTGGGAAGCACTCAACTGATGTGAGGCAAAAAAGACAATGACCTGGGGCTGAAGAGATGGTTCAGTGGTTAAGAGCACTGGCTACTCTTGCAGAGGACCCAGGTTCGAGTCCCAGTACCCACATGGGAGCTAATAACCATCTATACCTCCAGTTCCAAGGGATTCCGATGCCCTCTTCTAATCTCCAAGGGCACTGTACAAACGTGGTGCACCTATACACATACAGGCAACACACTCATACATACAAAATAAATACTAAATAAATAAAAAGTCAGTTATAAATAGACACTTTTTAAAAGGAGAAACATTAACACAACAGGAAAATACAAATTAAAACCACAATTCTTGAGCTGACAAGATGGCTCAGCAGGTAAAGGCCTTTGTCACCAAGACTGAACACATCATCTGGGATCTCTTCTTTCTTTCTTTTGCTCATTTATTCATTTTGAGATAGGGTTTCCCTGTAGCCCACCTGGCCTGGAACTCCCTATGTAGACCATGTTGGCCTTGATCTCACAGGTGGCACACCCACCTCTGCCTCCTGAGTGCTGGGATTAAAGGCCTGTGCCACCACCATGCCCGACTAAATCTGGGGTCTCTCTTATGATGGGAGAACCAACCACAAGTTGTCCTCTGACACATGTGCCTGCCACATACTCACACACATACACACAAAGATGCACACAAATAAATATAATTTAAAATTTTAAATAAAAAATAAAACCACAATTATAGGCTAATACGTACCTTTCAGAAGAACAAAATGAATGGCTCATGAGACTTGTAAACAATGGTATCTGATATGTTCAAGGAGGAAATATGAAACACACAATTACAACAAAATTTGGTAACTTCTTACAAACTTAAAACATTGGGACTGCATTCAAACATCAGAGGATGAGGAGATTCATGAAGGTGGTCCCCAGCAAAACTACTGAAACCTATGAATAAAACAGAAACCTCTGGAAACAATCATAAAAAGGATACATGAAATGTTTATTCAAGGAGAATGCATTTATTTCAGTGAGAAGAGAATGCATCAGTCATATATACATCAAAGCCACTCTGATCTTCCCTGTCCAAACTCAGTAAGATTGAAACTCTGCTCCAGATTGGTATAGTCAAGAAAACAAAGGTAGCTCTCCCTGAGTTCCCTGGGGTCATGGGAAGAGCAGGATGGTTGCAATCCTCACCTTGTCTCGACGTGCCCATCTGATGAGGAATAGTCAACTGTTGGATCCCTCACAAAGGTTACTCAGAACTTCTGTTTTAAGTCTAGTTCAAGCCTAAAGATGAACAAGGTTGTCATCAAATCCATTTCCATCAAGGCCAATGGCTGAAGCTTTTCTCCATATCCTCTGCATTCATAAACCCTGTCTGGGTTGTGTTTATGTTGCTAGTCAGACCAGATTTTTGCTTAAAGACTTCCCTAATTAGATCATTCATGATGCATCTGAGCACTGTGACTTCTCCACCTTTAATAAGTTGGAGGTCTGGGTGAAGGCTCTGCACATTTGAAGCACTCAAGATGTCTGTCTGATGAACTTTCTGGTGTGTATTCAGGTTGGACCACTAAAGGACTTCCCACACTCATGATGAATTTATCCAGTGTGAATCTTCCGATGTTTGGAAAGGCCAGAACTGTAGCGATAAACTTTCCCACATTCCCTGCACTTGTGACGCTTTGGTGCAATGTGAGCTCTCTCATGTTTAATGAGGCTGTAATACATGGTGAAGATTCTCCCACATTCATTGCACTTGAAAGGCTTTGGTCTGATATGAACTTTTAGGTGTTGCTTGAGGTTAGAGTTCTTGCTAAAAGACTTCCCACATTCACTGCACCCAAAAGGCTTTTCTCCTGTATGCACTCGGCAATGATCAAAAAGGCTAGAATGTTGCCTGAATGATTTTCCACATTCACGGCACTCATAGGGCTTTTCTCCAGTGTGAACTCGCCAGTGATTTTTAAGGCTGGACCTATGACTATATGATTTGCCACATCTGCTGCACTTATAAGGCCTTTCTCCAGTGTGAACTTTCTGATGTTCAACAAGTGAGGAGTTATACCTGAAAGTCATTCCACATGTAGTGCACTTATAAGGCCTTTCTCCAGTGTGACGTCTCTGATGTTTCACGAGGCTGGAGTTGAAGCTGAAGACTTTCCCACATTCCCCACATTCATAAGGCTTTACTCCGGTGTGGATTCTGTGGTGCTGCACAAGTGTGGAGTTATGCCTGAAAGCCTTTCCACACTCACTGCACTTAAAAGGCTTGTGTCCACTATGAACTCTGCAGTGTTGAATAAGATAGGTGTTTCGGCTGAAGGATTTCCCACATTCAGCACATACATAAGGCCTTTCTCCGCTGTGAATTGTCTGGTGTACCACAAGGTTAGATTTATGGCTAAATAGTTTCCCACATTCACCGCATTCGTAAGGCTTTTCTCCAGTGTGTATTCTCTGGTGCTGAATAAGCACAGAATTCTGACTGAAGGTTCTGCCACAGTCACTGCATCTGTAGCTCCTGTTCTCGGTGTGACAGGCCTTTCCGCTCTCCATGCTCCTGGGTGGCTCCTCACCACTGTAAATCACCTGATGCCTGAGGAGATCTGTATTGGTTTGAACATCCATCCCATTGACTCTGCTTTGCAAACTCTTCTTGAGTAGACTCTTGAAAACTAGGGTCCTGCCGTCTTCTTTCTGTACGGGTTTCTCAGCACATGTCAGCATATGCTGCTGGTGCAGGGTGGCACTAAGCTCTCCATCTGTAGAACCAGTCTGCTGAAAGGGGGCCTTTCCAGCCTCAGCTTCATGCCACCAACCTGAATGCAGAGAAACACTGATGAAAGGAAATAGGCTTTGTTGGGACACACAGAACATGACAGTGATGAGCACATGAGAGTTTTAGGAGGGTGAAATGGTGAGAGTGGGTAGAGTCGGCTGGTATTGAAATGGCCAAGATCACAGGCCACAAGGATGGTATGCAGCTTTCCACATGGCCTCAGTTCTTGGAGATGGAGAACACAGTACAGAAGGATTTGTCTAGAAACATAAAAAGTGCTGACTTAGCCAGGCATGGTGGCACATACCTTTAATCCCAGCACTTGGGAGGCAGAAGCAGGCAGATCTCTGTGAGTTCAAGGCCAGCCTGGTCTACATAGTGAGTTCCTGGTCAGCTGGAGCCACAGGGAGACCCTTTTTCAAAAAGACCAAAAAAATTTAAATAAATAAAAAACAAAAACAAAACAGGAGTTGCTCCACTTGGTGGCACAGGCCTTTAATCCTAGCACTCAGGAGATAGAGTCAGGTGGACCTCTGTGAGATCAAGACCAGCCTGGTCTACATACTGAGTTTCAGTCCAGCTGGGGTGACAGGAAGACCTTGTCTCAAAAAGACCAAAAAAAAAAAAAAAAAAAAGAACATGCATTCAGTGACTACTAAGGATATCAGTGTAGTCAGGGAAAGCTACTGTTTCACAGTGCTGCAGGAAACCAGACAAAACACAGCAGATAAGTGAGGGATAGTCCTAGGTCAGATAAAAAAAAGAAGTGACAAGTAGGTGACTATGGAAGATAAGATGGAAATCTATCATGATCCTTTGCCTTGGCACAAAAACATGAGAGCAATAGACAGATTCTTCTAATCTATCCCAGAGTACACATATCACCAAGCTCAACCATTCAAGTACCTATCAACATACCTGGAGTCAGGAATCTTATTGCAGTCATAAAGGGCTCTTCCCAGGACTCCAGCTGAGTGATACCATGACTCGTAGAATGGACAAATCCTAAAGGAAAGTAGGACAGATAAAAAGCCATATTAGGACAGAGTAACCCAACCATGACAGTCCACAGGAAAGAAAACTAATGGAAAAGATTCTTGGAGAAATGTCATCCAAGAATAACCCAGTCAAAACTGTGCCACAATCCCTACCACAGGCAGAACAAAGGCATGTCAACTAGAGGAAGAGGACAGGATCTGTCACAGATCTAGCCTGTGTTCACAGCGTCACTAGACCATGGAGAGACCATCAAAGTGAGCTTTATTGGGCTGCCTATAAGAGTCCTGACCCTAAGCACCTTCTGGCATGTCTCTGCTGTACTTCAGAGCAAGAAGGTAGCCAGCACGGACTGCGCAAAGGATATGTCTGCCTTTAGGAAAACGAGAGGAGTCAAGCCCACCTTGGTATGTGCTCATGTGGTGAGAGGCCCTTACCCAAAGAGGCCATAAGTGCAAAGTTCTCCAGCATCACACTTCGGTATAGGAGCCTCTGAGCATCATCAAGCAGTGTCCATTCCTCCCTTGAGAAGTAGACAGCCACATCCTTAAAGGCCACAGGGCACTGCCACAATGGGAAAAGTTGAGTTTATATGAAACCTCCTTTCCAGGGACTCTAGATATCCATTCCCGCTTAGCTTCATGCCACATGGATGCAGCCCCCTGGAGCCACTGGAACCCTGTCCCTCCTCAAGGTCCCACTGAGTTCATCACTCAACAACAAAAGGTAGGTGGACAGACTGAGTCCATCCAAGATTGGCACTGACATTGAAAGTCCATCCACCCTCCTTATGGATAAACTCACATGGGGTTCTCCCAGCTATGATCAGACTTGGGGGTCACTGTTCTCTATTATACCGCTGGTATATGGGCCTTGAGGCCAGCTAAGCACATTCCCTGTCAACACGCACATCACTCTTGACACTGCATCTCTGTTTCCATCTCAGGACGCAAGTTCCAAATCCTCAGATACCGTCCCAGACCTAACTCCTGCCTTTCACTCTTTCCACTAGACACAATGCACACAAAAGCTTTGCTGAGCATTCCAAATCCGGTATCATTTTCCTTTTCTACTGTTCATCGCTGGAATCTTAATACCTTCTGAGTTTCGTGTCGGTGGTTGCCATAAATGGGAACTGTTCCACAGAATCCATACTCTGCAGTCAGAGACCTTGTATTCTGTGATCACCAAAGAGTCACAGCAAAGAGTCCTAGAATACTAAATCCCAGAGATCACTTAAACATTGTCTACTTACCTCTTCGTGGTCTCTAGGTATCTCTGCATCAACAGGAATCTGTAGCAAAACAAGACTCTGGGTAACAATGAATGACACTGGCATCAAAAGGACGATGCAAGCCCTCTCTCTACGTACACTCAGATATACCTAAATACCATCTTGGCATTAGAGTTCAGTGAGGTCTCCTACTATGTGTCCTTGTATATGGCACCAAACACTTCAGTGTTGTCATGTCCTCTGGAAAATGAGGAAAAGAACAGCAATCCTACTCCGAAGAGTTTTATTGTTTCAGCCGGGTGTGGTGTTGCATGCCTGTAGTCCCAGCACTTGGGAGGCAGAGGCAGGTGGATCTCTGTGAGTTCAAGGCCAGCCTGGTCTACATAGTGAGTTCCAGGCCTGCTTGGGCTTCAGGGAAATCCCGTTGCAAAAAAAAACAAAAACAAACAAAACAAACAAATTAAAAAAATAGTTTTATTGCTTCAAACTCAGTCCTATGTCCTATGTGTCAAGTACTTAGTACAGTCTCTTCCTGCACATATAAATGCAGCTGTCAAGAGTTTCAGATGAAATCAACAAGCAGGTTTATAAATGTAGGGCCTTTTTAAAATAAATATTCAGTGAAGAATAGGATGTACAAGATGGTTGACTTTATTTATTTATTTAAATTTTAATGTGTATGAGTGTTTTGCCTACATGTATGCAAGTGCATCCGTGTCATGCAGTGCTCATGGAGGCCAGAAAAGGGCATCAGATCCCCTGGAAATGGAGTTATGGAAGGTGTTAGCCTCCATAGGGGTGCTGGAAATTGAAACTGGGTCTTCTGCAAGAGCAGCCAGTGCTCTTAACCCCTGAGCAATCTCTCCAGCTCCACAATGGTTAATTTTAATTAAATGCTACATAAGTTTTCAACCAATTGCTAAGTGCTTACAAGAATGTGTTATATCTATGTTATTTTAGTTGCCCCTGTTTGTGTATGTATCTTGGTCAATTATTATTTAAGCATGGATTTATTTCTATTAATTTTATTATATTTCTTTATTGTATGTGGATGTGGACATGTGCCCATGCACTGGAGATCAAAGGACAATGTGCAAAACTCAGTCCTCTTTTTCCACATTGTAAATCCTGGGGATCAAACTCAGGTTGTCATGCTTAGAAGCAAGTGCCTTTACCTCTTAAGCTATCTATCTCATGTGCACTAAACATGTACTTATTTCATAAATTCAAAAACTCAGGGAGGCTGGCCCTGAGAAATCAGGTTCTAAGTTTCAGCTATCTGCCTGGTATACACCCTCAAGGAGGGAATTCAGCTAACAGCCTTTCCTTTGAGGCAGGTCGTCATCCCTCATAGGTGTGAAACAACGAGGTGTAGTCAAAAAATAAGTTGCTCCAACAACGTCACCTACCTTCCCTTTTTCCTCAGGGAGTGGGCATGAAGGCCTACCAAGTCAAGCCCTACCACTCAACACCTAGATCTCCCTCTCAGTCCAAAATGCTTATATATTCAAACCTTCTAACCCTGTGGTAACCCAGCTAGAAACACATCAGTCCATGGGACTCCACCACTGTGGAAACAAACCCACCCTCCAGCCCCATCTCACCCTTCCTTCACCTCAGGGTCCACTCAAAACAGAACAAGACAAAAATCTTAAAATTCTCCTTCCTACACAGGAGCCCAGGAGTTGTGTTGGCCCTGGTCTCCACTGACCACCCTTTCGTTACCCCCTAGTCAGGTCCTTCCTCAAATTCCAGCTGTTAGTGAGCAGACTAAGTGATACTTTTCATTCTGAGCATCTCAAGATCACCATGGCCAAAATCCATCTAAGTACCTGAAACGTACTCCTTACACAAGCTCCCCTACATCCATCCCTCCAAATGGGTATGGGAAGGGTGAGGGGGTCGCAACACTAGAATGGTCCTTTTTCCTCTACTTTCTTTCACAGATACATCTGATGAGCAGGAAGTCCTATCGGCTCAGTTTTCAAAATCCATCCGAGATTAGATCAATCATCTCCTCCTCTGTTGTCACCTCTTTGTTACAGACCCACCAACCCCGTGCGTTAGTCCACTGGATTTTCATGCCCAAAGGTCTCCCTGTCTCCACCCTGACAACCCAGCGCCTTCACAATGAAGGTCCATGTTCCCTGATAGCAGCAGGCAAACCTTGAATTTAGGACTCTGAACTCCTGCCCGCCTCCAAGTCTTCGCCAAATGCTGTCCATCTGCCTCTGAGATTCCGAAGTATCGCATCCCAGTACACATGTTAAAAAACAGAACCCCAGCACAAGCAACCCCCTACCGCAGACCCTTAACTGTGCTCTAGAATTCTGGTGGCGACAGATGGACCTGGACTCACCTGAGCCGGTGCTTTCGCCACAGCCAACTCCATGGAACTTATAGGCAGAGCTGGGCCTGGCGCAGTCACACCGGAAGTAGCAGGTACCAGCCCTGCCTCTGTGCCACCAGACAAACCCTTCTCCTCTGGCACCCGGCTGCCCTGGCCCACGGAGCACAAAACCAGCTCTCTGAAGACCTGAACTCCCATTCAAAAACTTAAGAAAAGAAATCACAGCCACGAAACGCTTAAAGTCCTCCCAGTATTAGTTGTTGGTAGGGAAACATCCTGTTTCATTGGCTGAAATTTCTTGCTCCTCTACGCGGTGTCTTCTGGGTAATGTAGTTCCAACAGCATCAAACGTGGGCCAAGTGGACGCAGGTGCAGGATTGAGACAAGTCTCCACAATTTCATGGGACTCATGCGGAGACTGTCGTGATTTCAGATGCTCCGTGTTTCTGTTTCCCTAAGCAGTTGCTGCTCCAGGTGTACAATCTCCTGAAGATGATTTCCTTGGGCTGAATCAAGCATTCATCTCCAAATTTCCCTTAGCTCAATAGAAAACTCAGCGGTGGTAGCACAGTATCTGATGTGTAAAAATGAGGAAAGAGGGACTGGAGAGATGGCTCAGTGGTTAAGAACACTGACTGTTCTTGCAGAAGACCCAGGTTCGAATCCCACCATTCTCATGGCAGCTAACAACTGTCTGTAACTCCAGTTCCAGGAGATCCCACAGCCTCCTCTGAGACCGCCGGCTTTGCACGTCACGGGTGCACTTACCTACATGCAGGCAATACACGCATACACATAAAGTAAAAATAAGATAGCTAGGCGA
>NW_008359093.1:107473-128652 GCF_000622305.1 Nannospalax galili | reverse complement strand
ATAATAAAATATTTTTTTTAATGAGAAGAGATCTGAATTCTAGAGACCAGTGGAGATGGAATACGAGATTTCAAGTATGTACTTTCCTTAGGCCTCCTCGTAATCCTGGCCTTTTTACTACCCAAGGGCTGAGCACCTCTCTGTTAAGGGAAGGCAAAGGCCTGTAATCTGCAACAACACACCTGCTGGCCACTTTCTCTTTTCCTAGACTCACTGCTCCACTGGTTCTGAACCACCACCACCCCCACCACCCCCACCCCCGCAGGCGGGCAGGATTCTTGGCTAACAACAGGATGCTGTGCATGAAAAGGATGTCACGCCTTATTTACACGCTTCTGACTTTGACTCCAATCTTATTTGCCAGATTTTTCCCCTCTTTTCCCTGTGTGCTGAGTAATGATCAACCTCATCACAGCTTTAAGGAGACTCTGGAAGACAAGAGTTGGTGACACAGGCTGCCTTCCTGGAACTGTGTATTCAGTGCTGCTTCTGGAAATGATGGGAGTATTTAATGGAGAACTATTAGGTCCTGAATTCTCCTCCAATGGCTGCCACTCTCTGGCCACCTTCATGGAATCCAGCATCTTGCAACAAGTCCACCCCTACCCCTCTACCTCCACAGACTCCTCTGATATGGCTCAGTCCCAAACACAGGGCACTCCCTGAACCAGTCTCCCTCATGACTGCAGATGATTCCACAACTGCCCTCCAGGAAATGGTGAAACCTGTTAGATTTTTGGAAAATAAAAGGAAAGATAAAGGAGTAGGAGACAAGAAACTAGAGCCAGACCTGCAACAGGCAAGGAATATAACTTCCTGTATTCAAAGAGGATACAGTGAGAGGTAGAGGCTGTCCACGGGAACCAAGCATCTACAACCAGACAAAGAAAACGGGGGGTTTTATACCAGGGTTGTGGGACACAATACACTAGTGGGGAGTCAAGTTAGTGCCCGGGCTGAAAGGTCTCCTGCTCAAGATTATTTACCCAGGAACTGGCAGAAATGTTATCTATGGCTCTAGAGGAGACAGGTAGGCTCCACAAACATTTCCTCTCAGGCTTAGGAGTGACCAGCCAATAAGGGATGAACAGAGTCAGGTCTTTAATCTCCAGCTGTTAGGTCACTGGAGAAACTTTGTACTTTTACAATTTAGAGCCTTTTAGCCATTCTGATGGTTTTTATGTCTTTATGGCTTCCTCTAAGAAACCTCATGGTTTTTCTGAGGTTCGCATATTCTATCAAAACTGACCCTGCAACAGCCCTTCCCAGTATGACCCAATTTTAACCCCAAACCCCTTGGCCCTCCCCAAAGGGAGAAAAATATTAAAACCCTGTGTCTGTAAGAGAGGGGATCTCGGGCTGCAAGAAGGATGAATCCCTCGCAGATTTACTCTGTCAATAAACCTACTTGTTTCGTAGAGGTTGGTTTCCTCCTCTCTTTTCTCCCTTATATCTTCTTACAGTGTTGCAATTCACAATGTGGTAGGATTAGAGAAAGACCTAATTTGTCATTGATAGATTTAGGGAGGCAGAAAAAGGAAGGAGTTTAAAGTTCAGAAATAAGAGTCAGAGCCAGACCTACAACACACAAGGAATGTTCCTTTATTCAAAGAGCCCAGCAAAGGGCCAATAAGCCCTTCCACAGAATGATATGCAGCAGTTTGGACTTATATAGGAACTCTGTTGCACACAAGTGCAAGAGCTAACTCCATGCCAAGTTCTGGTGTCCTTGAGAGTCTCTCCCAAGATTACTTTCTCAGGCAGGAAAGCTATTTTAGGGCACTAAAGAAGACAGGCTGTCTCCACAAACAGTCTCCCTCAGTCCAGGGAGCAACCAGTTGATAAGGGCCTGAGCAAGACCAGACTGCCAATTTAGGGCCAGTTAGCCACTTTAAGGGATGTATGGTTATATTGCTTTCCTAAGTAGACTCATGGCTCTTCACACATTCTATCAGTCATTTCTGCAATGATCATTGTTTTCATTCAGTGCATTTCAAGTAGGCCACACTGGGGCATGTGGAGGCCAGAGAGTGATGGACCAGCTAAAACAATAGAGCAGTATGTTGAGGAGCTGGAGAGAAGGCTCAGTGGTTAAGAACTCATGGAGGACAGAAAAAGCCATCTTATCCCCTGGAACTGGAGTTACAATGGACAGTCATAACCATGCCTGGCAGGTCTTATATTTTTAATTTTTAAAAATTTTCATTTTGAGGATCAGGTGTGGTGGCACATGAATTTAATCCCAGCAATCAGGAGGCAGAGGCAGGCAGATCTCTGTGAGTTCAAGTCCAGCCTGGTCTACAAAATGAGTTCCAGGCCAGCTGGGGCTACAGGGAGACACTGTCTCAAAAAGACCAAAAAAATTGTTTTCTTATTTCAGGTTGGAGAGATGGCTCAGTGGTTAAGAGTGCCGAGTGCTCTTACACAAGACCCAGGTTTGATTCCAAGAACCCACATGGCAGCTAACAATGGTCTGTAACTTCAGTTCCAGAGAAATCCAATGTCATCTTCTGACCTCTGCAGGCATTGCACAACACGGGTGCACTTACACAGATGCAGGCATAAAACTCATATATATAAATTTTTATTTTTTTAATTTCATCAGGCTGGAGAGATGGCTCAGTGGTTAAGAGCACTGGCTGTCCTTCCAGGAGATCCGGGTTCGAATCCCAACAGTTGGTGGCTAACAACATCCATAACTCCAGTTCTGGGGGTCCAACGCCCTCTTCTGTCCTCCTCAGGCACTGCACGACACAGGTGCACTTAGATACATGCAAGAAATACATTCATACACATAAAAAATAATATATATGTATATATATATTGGTCTTTTTTGAGACAGGGTCTCCCTATAGCCCCAGCTGACCTGGAACTCGCTATGTAGACCAGGTTGGCTTCAAACTCACATCCACCTGCCTCTGCCTCCCGAGTGCTGGGATTAAAGGCGTGTGCCACCATGCCTGGCCTAAATATTTTTAAAAGACTAACACTAATAGAGAGCTGCAAACTGAACCCATAATTTTTTGCTACCATGTGAAAAACTGGTGTCTGAAATATTCCAGGAGGAAATAAGAAATATACCACCGCATAAGAGGGAATTCGGGTAACTTCTTAAAAATTTAAAACATTTGAACGGCACTCCAGCGCAAAAGTATGAGGACCTTCCTGTACCTGGCCCCCAGAAAAACAAGGGAAAACTAGGCACACAGCAGCTAATCTCTGAAATAGTCATCGAGAGCATAGCGCAAAAAACGTTTATTAAAGGAAATGTACCGTTCACTTAGAAGAAAAAAAATCATCGACTATTTAAACCAAGGCCATTATTGTGTTCACACCCCATTCAAACTCAGTAAAATGGACACTCCATTCCAGTCTGGAGCAGTCAGGAATGCAGGGCTCAACTCTCCCAGTGGCACCATTCAAGAGCCCCTCACTGGGAACTGATATCAATTACCCTGCTGCTGTTCCAGCATGGCAATCTGATGAGAAGTCTCAGTTGCTGGCTGCCTCACAAAGGCTACCCTCAAAACTTCTGTTTTAGGTCAAGTTCACTCCAAAGCTGGTCAGTGGCTGAAGCTTTTCTACATTCCCTGCATTCATAAACATATCTGGGTTGTTACTGTTGCTAGTGAGAGCAGACCTTTGCTCAAAGGCTTTCCCATGATCAATCAGTGCCTGTGTGACTCATTCCAGCACTGTGAGATCTCTGGGGCTAGAGATGGAAGAACGGGCAGAGGATCTCCAAACTGAAGCACTGAAGCATTTTGTGCAGTGGACACTCTGCTGGGGAATTACATTAGACAACTACGGTATTGTCCGTGTTCACTGCACTCACAATGCATCCATCACCTGGGAATCTTCCAGTGTCTACAAAGGCCACATTCCCTGCACTTAAAAGACTTTGCTGCAGTGTGAACTCTCTGATGTTAAATGAGGCTGGATGTTCAGGAAAGACTCCCACACTCATTGCTGTCCTCTGCTGTGAACTTTTTTTGTGTGTTGTGTAAGGTAAGAGTTTTTGGTAAAAGACTTCCCACATTCACTGCACTCAAAAGGCTTTTGCCCAGTGTGGACTCGGAAATGATTTTTAAGGGTACGTCTGCACCTATATGATTCCCCACACTCACTGCACTCATAAGGTCTTTCTCCTGTGTGAATTCGCCTATGAACTGTAAGGCTGAATTTCCGCCTATATCCTTTACCACATTCACTGCACTCATAAGGATTTTCTCCAGTATGAACTTGGCAATGATTTTTAAGACTGGACTTTTCTGTAAATGCTTTTCCACATTCACTGCACTCATAAGGGATGTCCCCAGTATGAACTCGGTAATGACTTTTAAGGCTGTACTTTTCTGTAAATGCTTTTCCACATTCACTGCATTCATAACGTTTTTCTCCAGTATGAATTCGAAAATGACTTATAAGGCTAGATTTATGCCTATATCCTTTCCCACACTGACTGCATTCATAAGGTCTTTCTCCAGTATGAATGCGCATGTGATTAATAAGGCTGGATTTCTTCAGACATACTTTCCCACATTCATTGCACTCATAGGGCTTTTCCCCAGTGTGAACTAGGAGATGATTTTTAAGGGTGGGTCTGTACCTAAATGATTCCCCACATTCACTGCACTTAAAAGGTTTTTCAGCACTGTGACAAACTAAGTGTCCCCTGAGATAGGAATTTCGGACAAAGGATTTCCCACATTCTTCACATTTATAAGGCTTTTCTCCAGTATGGATTCTGAAATGTTGAATGAGTTTCCCGTGATACTTGAAAACTTGTCCACATTCAATGCACGTAAAGGGCTTTTCTTCAGTATGGACTCTGCAGTGTTGAATGAGCTCAGTATTACAACGACAGGATTTCCCACATTCGGGACACATATAAAGCCTTTCTTCACTATGAATTGTTTGGTGCGCCAGAAGGTTAGATTTATGTTTAAATCGTCTCCAACATTCACTGCATTCATAAGACTTTTCTCCTGGGTGTAGTGTCTGGTGTTGAGTAAGTACAGAATTCTGATTAAAGGTTTTCCCACCATCACTGCATTGGTAGTTGCTGTTCCCACTGGGACAGGCCTCTCCACTGTTAGAGTTCCTGGATGACTCCCCGTCCCTGCAAGTCAGCTGATGCCTAAAACCTGGGCTGGGATGCACGTCCATCCCATTGTTCCTGCTTTGTAAATTCTTCAACTGGCGTTTTGTGCCATTCTTCTTTACAGAGATCCTGGCCTCTTCTATTTGTAAGGGCTTCTCACCACGACTCGACTTTTGCTGCTGGGGAATGGCTGCACCGAGTCCTTCATCTATAGAAATACTCTGCACAGCAGGTGCATTTTCAGCCTCCACTCCATTCCAACGACCTGAGTAAGAGAAATGCTGATGAAGGGAATGGAGACTTTGGTGTGGAAGCACATGCTAGAGACGAGGATGGGAGATTTGTCAGGATGAAGGGGACCACGACTCGACTTTTGCTGCTGGGGAATGGCTGCACCGAGTCCTTCATCTATAGAAATACTCTGCACAGCAGGTGCATTTTCAGCCTCCACTCCATTCCAACGACCTGAGTAAGAGAAATGCTGATGAAGGGAATGGAGACTTTGGTGTGGAAGCACATGCTAGAGACGAGGACGGGAGATTTGTCAGGATGAAGGGGTCAGGTGAGAGCGGGAAGGACACACTGCAGTGCTGCATCTACCAAGACCACAGACCAGAGGTCTCATGAGGAGTGGCATAGCCCTGGTTCAGAAATACTACAGATGATGACCAGGCACCTCGGCAAGCTATGACAGAGGGAAATCTGAAATAATTCTGCCCCTTGGCACAGAACATGAGAACCAGGAAATGATGTTTGACATGAACCTCCTGGAGAGCTGACACATCACCCAGCTTCAACCTCCTCGTACCTGTCCACATAGCTGGAGTCATGATTCCCAGTGCCTGGATGAAGGGCTCTCCCCACAGCTCCAGATGACTGATTTCTTGGGTTCCAGAAGGTACAAGTCCTATGAGAAAGGTAGGACAGGTGAACAACCTACACTACAAAAACAGAGACCCAACCACGACAGTCCTTAGAAGAGAAAACCAATGGAAAGCTCCTCAGAGGAGTGTGACCTGAGAAAAACCATGAAATAGTGACCACATCAGTGCCACCATTCTACCGCAGGCAGAAGAAATGCATGTCAATGGGGGGAAAAGGGCAGTGCCTGGGAAGTGCCATGTGTTTCTAGTGTCACCAGACTATGGAAAGGGCAGCAAGCTCAGCTCTATGACAGTGATTAAAACATTCCTGGCCCCAGGCTGCTTCCTACCTGCCTTTGCTGTACTTGAGAGGGAACATGGTGGGTGCCCGACCAGGAATACCACCTTTATTTTCTATTCCAGGACACTAAGGAAAGAATCAGTGACCATGGGCTGGATGTGGGAAGGGCACACCCACCTCTAGGAAAAGAGAAGCCAAGCCTACCCCCATGTTCTCCCACACAGTAGGCGGCCCTTACCCACAGAGGCCATGAGCGAGAAGTTCTCCAGCATCACACTGCGGTACAGCAGTCTCTGAGAGGCATCCAGCAGTGTCCATTCCGCCTTTGAGAAGTAGACAGCCACGTCCTTAAAGGTCACACAGCCCTGTCACAATGGGGAGAGCTGAGGTCCTAAGAAACCCCTTCCCTGGGTCTCCTGCTACCACAGTCACTTTAGCTTTCCCCCTCCGAGGCCCTGGAGCCACTGCAACAGTGTGTCCTCAAGGTCCCCCTGAATGCTGTGTTCAGCACTCAACAACAGAAGGCCGATGGACAGATGGGAGACCATCCAAGCTGGACATCTGACTGGAAAGCCCCTCCCTGTCCTTACAGATAATTCACATGCAGTCCTCTGACACAACCAGATGTGGGTCCCTCTTCTCTTATGCACCTGGACCATGGGCAGTGACGCCATCTCTGCACGCTCCCTTCCCACAGCACTCTTTGTACTGCCGTTCCCTTTCCATCCCTGTAAACACCCAGCTCCTCCAGCTGGTGTTCCAGTCCTAAGTCCTGTCTTCCACTCTTTCTACCAGACAAAACGGACACCTGAGGTTTTCTCAGCATTCCAAGATCCAGCCTCACTTCCAGAATTTCCTAATGTTCATCACTGCAAGTTCATGTTTTTTTTTTTTTAGATAGGGTCTCACACTAGGCCCAGTTCCCCCTAGAACTTGCTATGTAGACCAGGCTTGCCTCAGTCTCACAGAGATCCACTTACTTCTGCCACCCAAGTGCTGGGATTAACGGCATGTGCCACCACACCTGGTTCATCACTGGACCTGTAATGCCTTTTGAATCTCATGCCAGTGATTGCCATAAATGGGAACTTCTCCATAGATCCCTGCTGTAGACTCAGGAATATGAATTCTGCAGTCATAGTCCAGAGAATTCAGATAGGAGGATAGGGAAGGTAGCAGGCGGCGACCCAGGATACACTCCCAGTGATTGCTTAAGTGGGAATTGACCTGGGCAACCTTCTGCTCACTCTTCATGATCAATGGGAAGTTGTCCGCGGGTGACCCCCCCGTCCGGAGCTGCAGCATCTCGAACCCAACCCGCACTGCGCTCTAGGACTCCCGAGGGTCCTGGACCACGTGGCACTCACCTGACTCGGGACTCCCGGCTTATTCGCTGCCATCGCGGATCCGACTCTGTGCCACAGGACTAAGCCGTGCTCCTCTCTCCGTTCCTCCCCCGTCCAACTGGACACAAATCCAGACAGAACCTCGGTGCAGGGAAATGCCAGAGATTTGGCCCTCCCTAATGTGGAAAAGAAACCCCTGTTTTCATTGGCTGAGCCTTCCCGCAGGCTACACGCAGTCACTTCTGGGTAATGTAGTTCCTACAGCATCAATCATGCGGGAAGTGGACATGGCTGTACAGGTGAGAGGGAGGCTCCCCTGTAGAGATGGAGATGGAGATGGAGATGGAGATGGAGATGGAGACTGTGGTAGTTCTAGATGCGCCGGTGTTTTCGTTTCCCCGAGCAGCTCCCGGCCTCAATCTTCGTCTCAAGAGTATGTTCAGGGCTCCAGTAAGGTTTCCTTGGGCGAAATCATGATTACCCTGGGCCCAGGCAAGCTCAATATAAAAGTCAACAGTCGTGACATAGTATCTGGTGTGTAAAAATGAGAAAAGACTCTGGATTCTAGAGAAAGGTGGTGATTCCAGTATAAACTTTCCTCCTCCCCCATTCCTGCGTTTTCTCATGGCCTCAGCAACTGGCTAAAACCTAGAAGCTGATTTGATTCCTCAGGGCCAGGCTCTGGGTTAAGTTTTAATTTTACATATTAGCTACATGTTTCTTTAATAATCAAGATTTATACATAACTAGAGGCAATTAATAAATATGGATAGGGGCTGGAGAAAGGCTCAACACTTATGAGCACTGGCTCCATTTCCATCGGAGCCAATGCACTCTTCTGTCGTCCTTGGGCATTGCACACACAGGTACACTTACATGCAAGCATGAAAAGATTTTAGTAAAACAATTTTACGATGCAATTTTGCTTGCAGCAAATTGAGCCTATTTTTGATTTCATGGTTTAAGTTAATCTTGACAGCGGAGAAATTCCAAATATTTTATTATTTTCCTTTTGTCTGAACAGCCTCTATAATCCTTGAAATTCAGTAATATTTACAGCCAATTTATAAGTTTTTTTTTTTTTTTTTTTTTTTACAAGATCTCAGAATGGAGGCAGGGCTAACCTAGAACTCATAGAGATCTGTTTCCCTCTTGAGTTCTGGGATTAAAGTAGTGCACCACCACACCTGGCTCATGAACCTTTTAATGTATGGTTTTCAAAATTAATTTAGTTTTATGTGTGTAATGCCAGCATCTCTGTAGTACACCTGTGTCCTGCAATGCCCCCAGAGGCCAGAAGAGGGAGTCGGATCCCCTACAACTGGGGTCATACATGGTTGCTAACCTTGATGTGGGTGCTGGGATTTGAACCCAGGACTTCTGCAAGAGCAGCCAGTGCTCTTAACTCCACAGCCATCTCTCCAGGCTGCATTTAATGTATCTTAATACCAGCCTTTACAGCCACACTTGCATTTCTTTGAAAAAAGTTTCACAAATTTCACAAATATTTCTCTGACCTACTTTTTAAACATCTTATACACCTTTCCTTCACACTAACCTGATTTTCACAAGCATTATGATCAATATTCACATGGGTAGTTGGTGGACAACCAAGTATTTGGCATTGATTTCTTCACTATTGTTCTTCACTAGTGTGCTGTATAACCTGCAGTGTGTCTGTCATTTCCTTTACTGCTCATCTCTAGCTCCATCCTGTTGCTGTCAGGTAGAACACTAGGAGATATACCAGTTTTTCTATTTTGGAGGACTGGATTTCCGTGTCAATATGGTGTCTACTGAAGAGAATCTTCAATGAGCTGCAGAGTACCGTGGGGAGGGTCTTTCTTTCTTTCTTTCTCTTTCTTTCTTTCTTTCTTTCTTTCTTTCTTTCTTTCTTTCTTTCTTTCTTTTTTTCTGTCTTTTCCTGTTTGGACTTCTATGTAGAACAGACTGGCCTTGAACTCACAGAGATCCACCTGCCTCTGTCTCCCAAGTGTTGAGATTAAAGGAATGCACTGCCATGCTCGGTCAAGACCCTGTTTTTCAAAAGAAAGAAAAAAATGGCTGAAGAGATGGTTCACCTGTCGAGAGCACTGGCTGCTCTTGCCAAGGACCAGGTTCGATTCCCATAACTGACAAGGCAGCTAACCACTATCCGTAAGTCCAGCTCTAAGGTATCCAGGGCCCCCTTCATACCTCCTCAGGCACTGCGTGACACAGGTGCACTTACATACATCGGGGCGTAACACTCATGGACATAAAATAATATAATATTTTTAAAACAGAAACACTACTGATGCTACAGGGAGACCCTGTCTCAAAAAGACCAAAAGAACACAAATACATAGAGAAATGCAATTAAAACCACAATTATGTGCCACCACATACCTACTAGAAAAACTAACGTGAATGGCTCATGATTTACAAAATGGCAGAAAAACTGGTGCCTGATATATTCCAGCAGGAAATACAAACTACAGCACCATGTACAAGGGAATCTGGTCAACTTCTTAAAAATCGTAAAACATTTGAATGGCACTTCTATGCAAGAGCATTAGGACCTACCTGGAGCTGGTCCCCAAAAACACTACAGAAAATTACACACACAGCAAAAAACCTCTGAAGTGGTCGAGAGCATAGCGGAATAAACGTTTATTTAGAGAAATGTAGCATTCAGTTAGAACAATCATCAGCCATTTAAACCAAGGCCATTATTGTGTTCCTACCCCATCTACCCTCAGTAGCATGGACACTCCATTCCAGTCTGGAGCAGTCAGGAATGCAGGGCTCAACTCTCCCAGTGGCACCATTCAAGAGCCCCTCGCTGGGAACTGGTATCAATAATCCTCCGGCTGTTCCAGCATGGCAATCTGATGAGAAGTCTCAGTTGCTGGCTGCCTCACAAAGGCTACCCTCAAAACTTCTGTTTTAGGTCAAGTTCACTCCAAAGCAGGTCAGTGGCTGAAGCTTTTCTACATTCCCTGCATTCATAAACATATCTGGGTTGTTACTGTTGCTAGTGAGAGCAGACCTTTGCTCAAAGGCTTTCCCATGATCAATCAGTGCCTGTGTGACTCATTCCAGCACTGGGATGTCTCTGGGGCTAAAGAGATGGAAGAACGGGCAGAGGATGTCCAAACTGAAGCACTGAAGCATTTTGTGCAGTGGACACTCTGCTGGGGAATTACATTAGACAACTACGGTATTGTCCGTGTTCACTGCACTCACAATGCATCCATCACCTGGGAATCTTCCAGTGTCTACAAAGGCCAGAAGTGCTAAGAAAACCATTCCCACATTTCAGGGATTTTCTGCTGTGTGCCTAATTTTCCCTAGTTTTTCTGGGGACCAACTCAAAAGACTTTGCTGCAGGGCTGGAGAGATGGCTCAGCAGATAAGAGCACTGACTGCTCTTGCAGAGGACCAGGGTTCGATTCCCAGCACCCACATGGCGGCTACAAACCATCCTTAACTCCAGTTCCAGGGGAATCCGAAATCCTCTTCTGACTTCTACAGCATTGTACGACACGAGTGCACTTACATACATGTAGGCAATACACTCATACACATAAAAATAATAAAAAATTTTTTTAAAAAAGACTGTTGCAGTGTGAACTCTCTGATGTTAAATGAGGCTGGAATGTCCAGGAAAGACTCCCACACTCATTGCTGTCCTCTGCTGTGAACTTTTTCTGTGTGTTTTGTAAGGTGACAGTTTTTCCTAAAAGATTTCCCACATTCATTGCACTCAAAAGGCTTTTCCCCAGTATGAACTCGGAAATGATAAAAAAGACTGGAATTTTCTGTAAATGCTTTTCCACATTGACTGCACTGATAAGGTTTTTCTCCAGTATGAATTCGCCTATGATATTTAAGGCTGGATTTTTTCCTATACACTTTGCCACATTCACTGCACTCAAAAGGCTTTTCTCCAGAATGAAATTGGTAATGATTTTTAAGGGTGGACATTTCTGTAAATGTTTTCCCACATTCACTGCACTCATAAGGTCTTTCTCCAGTATGAATTCGCCTATGACGGATAAGTCTGTATTTTTCGGTAAACGCTTTCCCACACTCACTACACTCATAAGGCTTTTCTCCAGTATGAATTCGCCTATGAAATTTAAGGCTGGATTTTCTCCTATACACTTTGCCACATTCACTGCACTCAAAAGGCTTATCCCCAGAATGAACTCGGTAATGATTTTTAAGGGTGGACTTTTCTGTAAATGCTTTCCCACACTGACTGCACTCATAAGGTCTTTCTCCAGTATGAATTCGCCTATGATTTCGAAGGCTAGATTTTTCCCTAAATCCTTTCCCACACTCACTGCACTCATAAGGTCTTTCTCCAGTATGAACTCGACAATGGCTTATAAGGCTGTATTTCTGCCTAAATACTTTCCCACATTCACTGCACTCATAAGGTGTTTCTCCAGTATGAACTCGGGAGTGGCTTATAAGGCTGTATTTCTGCCTAAATACTTTCCCACATTCACTGCACTCATAGGACTTTTCTCCAGTGTGAATTTGGGAATGATTTCTAAGGGTGGATTTGGACCTAAATGATTCCCCACATTGACTGCACTCATAAGGTCTTTCCCCAGTGTGAACTCGCCAATGGCATATAAGGCTGTATTTCTGCCTGAACACTTTTCCACACTCACTGCACTCATAAGGTCTTTCTCCAGTATGAGTGCGCCAATGACTTATAAGGTTGTATTTCTGCCTAAACACTTTCCCGCATTCACTGCACTCAAAAGGTCTTTCACCAGTATGAATTCGCCTGTGATTTATAAGCTTTGATTTCTTCAGACATACTTTCCCACATTCACTGCACTCATAGGACTTTTCCCCGGTGTGAACTCGGGAATGACTTTTAAGGGTGGGTCTGGACCTAAATGATTCCCCACACTCACTGCACTTAAAAGGCTTTTCAGAAGTGTGAAAAAGTAAGTGGTCCCTGAGCTGGGCATTTCGGACAAAGGATTTCCCACATTCTTCACATTTATAACCCCTTTCTCCAGTGTGGAGTTTCTGATGTTGAACAAGTTTCCCGTGATACTTGAAACCCTGTCCACATTCAATGCACATAAAGGGCTTTTCTTCAGTATGGACGCTGCGGTGTTGAATGAGGTCAGTATTGCAACCAAAGGATTTCCCACATTCGGTACACACATACGGTCTTTCTCCACCATGAATTGTTTGGTGCGCCAGAAGGTTAGATTTATGTTTAAATCGTCTCCCACAGTCACTGCATTCATAAGGCTTTTCTCCTGGGTGTAGTGTCTGGTGCTGAATAAGTATAGAATTCTGACTAAAGGTTTTCCCACCGTCACTGCATTGGTAGCTGCTGTTCCCACTGGGACAGGCCTCTCCACTGTTAGAGTTCCTGGATGACTTCCCGACCCCACGAGTCAGCTGATGCCTAAGACCTGGGCTGGGCTGCACATCCATCCCATTGTTCCTGCTTTGTAAATTCTTCAACTGGCGTTTTGTGCCATTCTTCTTTACAGAGATCCTGGCCTCTTCTATTTGTAAGGGCTTCTCACCATGTCTCGGCTTTTGCTGCTGGGGAATGGCTGCACCGAGTCCTTCATCTGTAGAAATACTCTGCACAGCAGGTGCATTTTCAGCCTCCACTCCATTCCAACAACCTGAGTAAGAGAAATGCTGATGAAGGGAATGGAGACTTTGGTGTGGAAGCACATGCTAGAGATGAGGATGGGAGATTTTTCAGGATGAAGGGGTCAGGTGAGAGCGGGAAGGACACACTGCAGTGCTGCATCTACCAAGACCACCGACCAGAGGTCTCATGGGGGATAAAAACAAAAGGATGTTGTGCTGGATGCTAGGTGTCAACTTGACTCACTTGGGTTCAGGGAGCCTCAACTGTGGAATTGCCTTCATTGGACTGGCCTATGGCCATGTCCATGGGGCACCTTCTTGATTGTTGGGCAATGTGGGAGGGCCCAGCCCACTGTGGGTGATGCCAACTCTGGGCAGGTGGGCCCGTGTTGCATAAGAAAGCAGGCTGAGCAGGGGCCAGGGGAGCAAGCCAGTAAGCAGCGATCCTCCATGGCCTATGCTCCAGCTCCTGCCTCTAGGTTCCTACCTTGGGCTCCCTGATGAACTGTGATCTGGGAAATGTAAGACAAATAAACCCTATCCTCCCCAAGTTGGTAGTGGTCAGTGTATTTTGTCACAGCAATGGAAAAACAAACTAGGACAGATGGTGTTCTAATTTTACTTCAATTGCCATGACAAAAGACTCTTACCAATACCAACTTGGGGAGGAAAGGATTTATTCGGCTTATAGCTCCCAGGTCACACTTCATCACCAAGGGAGCCCAAGGTAGAAACTCAAGGCAGGAACCTGGAGGCAGGAGCTGGAGCACAGGCCATGGAAGAATGCTTACTGGCTTGCTCCCCTGACCCCTGCTCAGCCTGCTTTCTTATACAACATAGGCCCACCTGCCCAGGGGTGGCACCACCCACAGTGAGTGGGCCCTCCCACATCACTTAATTATCAAAAAAATGCCACACAGACATGGCCACAGGCCAGTCCAATGGAGGCAATTCACCAATTGTGGCTCCCTCTACCCAGGTGTGTCAAGTGGACAACTAAAGCTATCCAGCGCATATGGCATACAACACAGTGAGAAGACAGAGGGGCCCAAACACACGCCTCAACAAATGACCTTCTGCAGGATCTCAGCTCCTGGAGAGGCAAAACATAGCACAGAAGAGTCTGCTGAGGGCCATAAAACATGAAACTGAAGTACTTGGCATTCAAGGACTACTCAGGGGATTGGTGCACACTAATAGCACAATGTAGGAATGCCACTGCTCCACAGTGCTGCAGGGAACGGGCAAAACACGGGCAAGCTACGAAAGAGGGGAATCTGAAATAATCCTGCCCTTTGGCACAGAACATGAGAACCAGGAAATGTTTGATATGAACCTCCTGGAGAGCTGACACATCACCCAGCTTCAACCTCCTCGTACCTGTCCACATAGCTGGAGTCATGATTCCCAGTGCCTGGATGAAGGGCTCTCCCCACAGCTCCAGATGACTGATTTCTTGGGTTCCAGAAGGTACAAGTCCTATGAGAAAGGTAGGACAGGTGAACAACCTACACTACAAAAACAGAGACCCAACCACGACAGTCCTTAGAAGAGAAAACCAATGGAAAGCTCCTCAGAGGAGAGTGACCTGAGAAAAACCATGAAATAGTGACCACATCAGTGCCACCATTCTACCGCAGGCAGAAGAAATGCATGTCAGTGGGGGGAAAAGGGCAGTGCCTGGGATGTTCTATTGCTGTGATAGAAAAAGTGACCAAAGCAATTTATACAAGAGTTTGAGTTTATGATCCCAGGGAAATTACAGTCCATGCCAGCAACTGGGGACAAATATCCAAATACTTGGAGCTTATAGATTATTCAAACCATCAAATTGCATCATAGAAGTGACATGTATTTATAGTGTCACCAGACTGTGGAGAGGCAGTATGGTCAGCTCTACAAGGGTTACCAGTTAAAACTGCCCTGACCCCAAGCTGCTTCCGGCCTGTCTTTGCTGTACTTGAGAGGGAAGATGGTTATTTTTTATTTCAGGACGCCAGGGAAATAATCAGTGAACATGGGCTGGATGTAAGAAGAATTACACCCACCTCTAGGAAAAGAGAAGCCAAGCCTACCCCCATGTTCTCCCACACAGTAGGTGGCCCTTACCCACAGAGGCCATGAGCGAGAAGTTCTCCAGCATCACACTGCGGTACAGCAGTCTCTGAGAGGCATCCAGCAGTGTCCATTCCTCCTTTGAGAAGTAGACAGCCACGTCCTTAAAGGTCACAGGGCCCTGTCACAATGGGGAGAGCTGAGGTCCTAAGAAACCCCTTTCCTGGGTTTCCTGTTACAGAGTCACTCATGCTTAGCTTTCTCCCTCCAAGGCCCTGGAGCCACTGCAACAGTGTCTCCTCAAGGTGCCCCTGACCGCTGTGTTCAGCACTCAACAACAGAAGGCCGATGGACAGATGGGAGACCATCCAAGCTGGACATCTGACTGGAAAGTCCCTCCCTGTCCTTACAGATAATTCACATGCAGTCAGTCCTCTGACACAACCAGATGTGGGTCCCTCTTCTCTTATGCACCTGGACCATGGGCGGTGACGCCATTTCTGCACGCTCCCTTCCCACAGCACTCTTTGTACTGCGGATCCCTTTCCATCTCTGTAAACACCCAGCTCCTCCGGCTGGTGTTCCAGCCTCACACCTGCCTTCTACTCTTTCCACCAGACAAAACAGACATGTAAGGTTTTCTGAGCATTCCTAATCATCTCTCACTCCCAGGATTTCCTGATATTCATCTGTGCAATTGTTTTTGGAGATACAGTGTCACACTAGCCCCAGTTCGCCCTAAAACTTGCTGCATAGACCAGGCTTGCCTCAGTCTCACAGAGATCCACCTACTTCTGCCACCCAAGTGCTGGGAGTAAAGGTGTGTGCCAGCACACCTGGCTCATCACTGGACCTGTAATGCCTTTTGAATCTCATGCCAGTGATTACCATAAATAGGAACCTCTCCATAGAATCACCACTGTGGACTCAGGAATGTGAATTCTGCAGTCATAGTCCAGAGAATTCAGAGAGGTTAAGGAAAGTCGCAGGCGGCGACCCAGCATACAATCCCAGTGATTGCCCAGGGAATTGACCTGGGCAACCTTCCACTAAGCCTTCATGGTCTGTAAGTGTCTTGGCGCTAATAGGAACCTATGGGAAAACAAGGCTGTGAGTAAAAAGTAATGATTGTTGCATCCCAAAGGGATGCCCAGTCCTTCCACACACACTGCAGTCAGGAATTCCTAACTGCCGCCTGGCCTCAGTTGTCAACGAAGTCTCTCTAACTGTGTGCCCTTGGACAAGGCATTGAACTCCGTGTTATCATCTGGATAAGAATGGTACCCCTCCCCCAAGGAGTTTTATTTGTCAATCTCAATCCTATGTGTCGACTTGGTAGAACAGTGTCCTCTTGAACATATAATTAATGCAGATGTTAAGATGCCCAGCAAATGGCTCAGCAGATAAAGGTGCCTGCCAGCAAGCCTGAGTTCTATCTCCAGGGTTCACATGGTAGAAGGAGAGGACTGACTCCAGCAATCTGTTCTCTGACCTCCACACACATGCCCTGGCAAGCATGTGCACATATACACGCAAATGAAGTTTCAAAAGGAATTTCCATGTAAATAAACAGGTTTTGAAAATATAAGACATTTATTTGAATATGAATGTGATGTAAAAAAACATCTGAACTTAATCACATATTAGTAAGACTGACTTCCTGAGTTTTCATTTAAATGTTATAGTTTTATTCACAATTTGTTGGGGTGGTTTTTGTTTGTTTTGTTTTTTTTTTCTTTTCTTTTTTTGTCTTATTGAGACAGGGTCTCCTTGTAGCCCCCCTGGCCTAAAACTCACTATGTAGACCAGGCTGGCCTTGAACTCAGAGATCAGCCTGCCTCTGCCTCCCAAGTGCTGGGACTACAGCCGTGCACCACGACGCTCGGCTTTATTCACAATTTTAAAAAATAAATGATTTCAGCATTAACATACAAAGCTTTGCTGCCTTAGTAACAAGGCAATTTATGACATAATTTATCTAACATCTCTTGCAGTTTCTCCTACAAATGCAATTTGAGAACAAATTTCTTATAATTGGGTGATAAGTTAATTTTTGATGTCACTATGTTTCATGACATTAAGATTACTTAGAGTTAGGCGTATAGGAGTAGTACATCACCTGGCTTATATCAGGAGCCAATAAAGTCAAATTTGGTATGTTTAGTTATTAAAGGTTATTTTAATGTGATTAAAGGTTATTTAATGTGATTATTAACAGTAATATTAAAAAATACTGGCGTAGGGGTTGGAGAGATGGCTCAGCCATTAAGAGCACTGACTGCTCTTGCAGTGGACCCAGATTAGATTCCCAGCATGATCTGTACTTCTGTACAAGAGGAAAGGGTTTATCTAGTTCACATCTCCCAGGTCACAGTTCATCACTGAGGGAGCCCAAGTTAGGAACTCAGGACAGGAACCCGGAGACCATGGAGAAATGCTGCTTACTGGCTTGCTTCCATGACCCTTGCTCAACCTTTACTATACAATACAGGACCACCTCCCCAGGGGCAGTACCACTCACTGTGGGCTGGGCCTTCCCACATCACTCAACAATCAAGAAAATGCCCCACAGACATGACCACAGGCCAGTCCAATGGAGGTAATTCCCCAACTGAGTCGCCCTCAACCCAGGTGTGTCAAGTTGACACTAAAACTATCCAGTACACTAGTGTATCTGCTGGAAGACCCACTCACTTTTCCAGTTTCACAGGTCAATCACCACATCACAGGACCACCCCAAGAAGGCAGGTTCACTTTAAGTCATGCTACATAGATGAGGTTGTGAACTTTTCCTGTTTGGAATCCCACCTCCCTGGGAGTACTTCTGGACCCTGCCAGGACTCTAAGCCAGCCAACGTTTCTGAAGAAAAGTGTGATCTTTCTCTCTCTCTTTCTTCATAAACACGCTATCTTTGATGCTTTGGATTGCTCCAGTATTTTGTATTTCTTTACTTTTTCTCTAGCGCTTCCTTCTCACCACCATGTTACTGCCAGTCGGCCATGCATCTGACCTCCCGTGTGGTGGCTTCATTGATCCTCTTCCCCTCAAATCTCCTCAAAGCAGCTGCAGAGATTTCCAGTTTGCCTGCCCTGAGGATTTTTGTTTAAATTCGAATAAAATTCTCCTAAACCTTCTGTTTGGGTCCATTCTTAAATTCGTTTTTTTTAAATTTTATTTATTATTTTTATTTTACGCTTATGTGCATATTGCCTGCAGGTAGGTAAGTGCACCCGTGTTGTGCAATGCCCGCGGTCAGAGGAGGCTGTCGGCTCCCCTGGGACTGGAGTTATGGACAGTTGTTGGCTGCCATGTGGGTGCTGGGATTCAAACCTGGGTCTTCTCCAAGAACAACCAGTGTTCTTTTATGAACCCTCCAGGGGATGCTTTTTCTCCGTGTGTCAGTGGGTGCCAGAGAAGGGGTTGGATTTTACAGGCAGTTGTTAGCCACCATGTGGGTGCTGGGAACTCAGCCAGAGTCCTCTGCAAGAGCAGACAGTGCTTTTAACTACTGAGCCATCTCTCCAGCCCCTGTTGGTACTGTAGGTCAAACTGGGCCGGAAGATGGAGTCACTACTGACCACCAACATGGCAGTGACATGGTGGGCAACCTTCTGGGAAACAGAAACTAGATCCTCCTAGTTTCTCAATGACCACTTGGCCTTTAATAATGCACCCTGATCATAACAGCAATTTTCCACTGCAGTCAACTGAAAAAACTCAAATACACCTAACCGAATCCGCCCCCAACCAAGGCACCTGCTACTGACTCACCTTCCTGCTAGTCTCACCTCCCCCTACCCACAAAAGAAATCTATAAAACCCAGCCTACTGTGACAGAAACCACTGCTCCCTTTCTCGTGTGGGAGCAGTCTAGCAACTTGTCCATTTCAATAAATTTCTTCTTTTCTCCCCTCAGAGTGGTCTTCAGTGGTCCTGGCCTTTTCACAAATCTAACAGTTAACCACCATGGACTGATAGGTAAATTGGGAAAGACTCACCACGCAGAAGAACTCCAGCAAAAGCAAGATTTATCTGGGAGGTCACCAGGGGTGGCTCTCAAAGTCTGATTGAGTAAAGACCACTCCCTTTTCAGGTTGCTGGCTGGAGGTTCTTATACGGGTAGGGAATGCAGAAGGTGGGGAAATATTTGTAGGCAGTTTCAGCAGGGTGGAGGGAGGGGTGAAACTTATCAGGGGGAGCATCTGAGACAGCTCTTGCAGCAGTGGGTCATGGGTGCAGGGGCCTGTTTATCTTTTAAATTTATCTGGGGGAAACAGACTATGTTGAAACTGGCTCCTCGTCACTGGAGCAGCAGCTGCTGCTGACTCATTTCCTGTTTTCCAGAGCGCCCCCACCCCTTTTGAGGCTTTACTGCACTGGGGGAGGGTCGCTGCAGACCTGGACTCTGATATGGCAAGCTCAACCAGACATTTGAAAAACTAAAAATAAAAACTCTACATACAATTTAACAACAACAACAAAAACAAACAAACAAACAAAAAAACTAACACCAGACAAACCTCAAATTTAAGACACTGAGTACGTCCACCTCGAAGCCTTGTCAAGCGCGGTCCACTGCCCCTGAGAGTCAGGGCATCACATCCCAGCACAAACATGTCAATGGGAAGCTGTCCGTGGGTGACTCCCGGTCTGGAGCTGCAGAGTCTCGAACCCAACCCGCACTGCGCTCTAGGACTCCCGAGGGTCCTGGACCACGTGGCACTCACCTGACTCGGGTCTCCCCGCACAGCCGCTGCCATCTGACTCTGCCGGCCAGAGGGACACAAGGGCCGTCCCTACCCCAGGCCTGCAGCGGGTCAAGGGACGCCGCAGAGCCGACTCGGAGCCACAGGACTAAGCCGTGCTCCTCACTCCGTTCCTCCCCTGGCCAGCTGGACGCAAACCCAGCCAGAGAATCCAGGAAAAGCAAAGCTGGAAATCCCCGTGCCAATTTGCAGAAAAGAAACCCGTTTTCATTGGCTGAGCCTTCCCGGGCTCGGCCCGCGGTCTCCTCTGGGTAATGTAGTTCCCCAGCGTCAATCATGGGGGAAGTGGACACAGCTGTATGGGTGGAGATAGAGACGTCGCTGTAGAGACGGAGATGGAGACTCCGTCTCTACAGAGAAGAAACCTGCGGAGACTGTGGTGGTTCTAGATGCGCCAGTGTTTCCGTTTCCCTGAGCAGCCCGCGGCCTCAGTCTTTCCTTTTCCTTTAGAGTATCTTCAGTAAGGAGTTTTCAATAAGGAGTTTTCCTTGAGCGAGATTACCATCGGCCCCGGCAAGCTGAATATAAAAGTCAGCGGTTGTGACACAATATCTGGTGTGTAAAAATGAGAAAAGACTCTGGATTCTAGAGAAAGGTGGTGATTCCAGTATAAACTTTCCTCCTCCCCCATTCCTGCGTTTTCTCATGGCCTCAGCAACTGGCTAAAACCTAGAAGCTGATTTGATTCCTCAGGGCCAGAGTCTGGGTTCATTAACGTTTAATGTTACCTAACAGGTACATGTTTATATAGTAAGTCAAGATTTATACATAACCAGAGGCAATTAATAAGTGTGGATAGGGGCCAGAGAAACAGCTCAGCAGTTATGAGCACTGGCTCCATTTCCACGGGAGCCAACGCCCTCTTCTGTCCTCCCTGGGCATTGCATACACAGGTACACCTACATGCAAGCATGAAAAGATTTTAATTAATAAAAAATTTAAGATGCAATTTTCCATGAAGCATATTGAGCCTATATTTGAATTTATAATTCTATTTAATCTTAATAGTGGAGAAAATTCAAATATTTTATTTTCCTTTTGTCTGAACAGCCTCTGTAATTATATATCTCGAAATTCAGTAATGCTTATTTACAGCCAATTTATGCTTTTGTTCT
>NW_008359093.1:103211-107453 GCF_000622305.1 Nannospalax galili | reverse complement strand
TTTTTTTGACGCGGTCTCGGGATGGAGGCAGGGCTAACCTAGAACTCATAGAGATCTGTTTCCCTCTCGAGTTCTGGGATTAAAGTAGTGCACCACCACACCTGGCTCATGAGCCATTTACTGTACCTTTTCAAAATTAATTTATTTAGTTTTATATGTGTAATGCCTGCATCTATGTAGTACATCTGTGTCATGCACTGCCCCAGAGGCCAAAAGAGGGAGCTGGATCCCCTAGAACTGGAGTCATATATAGTTGTCAACCTCCATGTGGGTGCTGGGATTTGAACCCAGGTCTTCTGCAAGAGCAGCCAGTGCTCTTAACTCCTGAGCCATCTCTCCAGGCTGCATTTGATGTATCTTAATACCAGCCTTTACACCCTCACTTGCATTTCTTTGAAAAACGTTTCACAAACTTCACAAATATTTCTGTTGGGGAACTTTTTAAAATTCTGATACACCTTTCCTTCACACTAACTTGATTTTCACAAGCATTACAATTGATATTCACGTGGGTAGTTGGTGGAGAACCAAGTGTTTGGCATTCATTTCTTCACTATTTGTCCTTCACTAGTGTGCTGTTTAGTCTGCATACTGTCTGTCATTTCCTTTACTGCTTGTCTCTAGCTCCATCCTGTTGCTGTCAGGTAGAACACTGGGAGATATACCAGTTTTTCTATTTTGGAGGACTTGATTTCCATGTCAATATGGTGTCTACTGTAGAGAATCTTCTATGAGCTGCAGAGTACCGTGGGGAGGGTTTTTGTTTTTTGTTTTTTGTGTTGTTTTTTTTTTTTGTCTTTTTCTGTTTGGATTTCTATGTAGAACAGACTGGCCTTGAACTCACAGAGATCCACCTGCCTCTGCCTCCCAAGTGTTGAGATTAAAGGAATGCACTGCCATGCTCGGCTGAGACCCTGTTTTTCAAAAGAAAGAAAAAAATGGCTGAAGAGATGGTTCAGCCCTTGAGAGCACTGGCTGCTCTTGCCAAGGACCAGGTTTGATTCCCATAACTGACAAGGCAGCTAACCACTATCTGTAAGTCCAGTTCTAAGGTATCCAGGGCTCCCTTCATATCTCCTCAGGCACTGCGTGACACAGGTGCACTTACATACATCGGGGCATAACACTCATGCACATAAAAGAATAATATAATATTTTTAAAACAGAAACACTACTGATGCTACAGGGAGACCCTGTCTCAAAAAGACCAAAAGAACACAAATGCATAGAGAAATACAATTAAAACCACAATTATGTGTCACCACATACCTACTAAAAAAAGTGAATAGCTCGAGTTACAAAATGGCAGAAAAACTGGTGTCTGATATATTCCAGCAGGAAAAACGAACTACAGCACCATGTGCAAGGGAATCTGGTCAACTTCTTAAAAAATTTAAAACATTTCAGCCAGGCGTGGTGGCACATGCCTTTAGTCCCAGAACTCAGGAGGTAGAGGCTGGCAGATCTCTGTGAGTTCAAGGCCAGCCTGGTCTACAAAGAGAGTTCCAGGTCAGCTGGGGCTACAGGGAGATCCTGTCTCAAAAAGATAAAAAAAAAAAATGTTTTTAAAACATTTAAATGGCACCCAATGCAAGAACATTGGGACCTACCTGGAGTTGGTGTCCAGAAAAACTTGGGAAAATTAGGCACAGCAGAAAATCTCTGAAGTGGTCATCGAGAGCATAGCGTAAATGAACATTTATTTAGAGAAATGTAGCATTCAATTAGAAGAACAATCATCAGCCATTTAAACCAAGGCCATTATTATGTTCCCCACCCATCCAAACTCAATAACATGGACACTCCATTCTAGTCTGGAGCAGTCAGGACACAGGGCTCAACTCTTTCAGTGACACCATGGCAAGGGCCCCTCACTGGGAACTGATAGCAAAAATCCTCCTGCTGTTCTAAGATGCCAATCTGATGAGAAGTCTCAGTTCTGGCTGCCTCACAAAGGCTACCCTCAAAACTTCTGTTTTAGGTCAGGTTCACGCCAAAGGTTGAACAAAGCTGGCCACTGGCTGAAGCTTTTCTACATTCCCTGCATTCATAAACATATCTGGGTTGTTACTGTTGCTAGTGAGAGCACACCTTTGCTCAAAGGCTTTCCCATGATCAATCAGTGCCTGTGTGACTCATTCCAGCACTGTGAGATCTCTGGGGCTAGAGATGGAAGAACGGGCAGAGGATCTCCAAACTGAAGCACTGAAGCATTTTGTGCAGTGGACACTCTGCTGGGGAATTACATTAGACAACTACGGTATTGTCCGTGTTCACTGAATCAAAGATATTCACTGGTTGATAAAGCTGGTGCACAGATAGGTTAGGAAGAAGCAGCAGGAGCTTCATCAGAGACTGGAAATGCAAGCCTCTGGGGCTTTGACACAGACTGTGGGTCAGCAAAGGCAGTAAAGTTAAAATACATGTAATAAGGGACTGGAGATATGGCTCAGCAATTAGGAACACTGGCTGTTCTTACAGAAGACCCAGGCTCGGTTCCCAGCACATGGCTGCTAACAACCATCCATAACTCCAGTTCTAGGGGATCCAGTGTCATTTTCTGACCTCCGAGGGCATTGCATGACACGAGTGCACTTACATACATGTAGGCAATACACTCATACACATAAAAATAATAAAAAATTTTTTTAAAAAAGACTGCTGCAGTGTGAACTCTCTGATGTTAAATGAGGCTGGAACTGCCAGGAAAGACTCCCACACTCATTGCTGTCCTCTGCTGTGAACTTTTTCTGTGTGTTTTGTAAGATAAGAGTTTTTGGTAAAAGATTTCCCACATTCACTGCACTCAAAAGGCTTTTCCCCAGTATGAATTCGACAATGATAAAAAAGACTAGACTTTTCTATAAAAGCTTTTCCACATTCACTGCACTCATAAGGTTTTTCTCCAGTATGAATTCGCCTGTGACATTTAAGGCTGGATTTTTTCCTATACACTTTGCCACATTCACTGCACTCAAAAGGCTTTTCTCCAGAATGAAATTGGTAATGATTTTTAAGGGTGGACTTTTCTGTAAATGCTTTTCCACATACACTACACTCATAAGGTTTTTCCCCAGTATGAATTCGCCTATGACTGATAAGGCTGGATTTTTCAGTAAATGTTTTTCCACATTCACTGCACTCAAAAAGTCTTTCTCCAGTATGAATTCGCTTATGACATTTAAGGCTGGATTTTTTCCTATACACTTTGCCACATTCACTGCACTCAAAAGGCTTATCCACAGAATGAACTCGGTAATGATTTTTAAGGGTGGACTTTTCTGTAAATGCTTTCCCACACTGACTGCACTCATAAGGCTTTTCTCCAGAATGAATTCGCCTATGATTTCGAAGGCTAGATTTTTCCGTAAATGCTTTTCCACACTCACTGCACTCATAAGGTCTTTCTCCAGTATGAGTGCGCCAGTGACTTATAAGGCTGTATTTCTGCCTAAACACTTTCCCGCATTCACTGCACTCAAAAGGTCTTTCACCAGTATGAATTCGCCTGTGATTTATAAGCTTTGATTTCTTCAGACACACTTTCCCACATTCACTGCACTCATGGGACTTTTCCCCGGTGTGAACTCGGGAATGACTTTTAAGGGTGGGTCTGGACCTAAATGATTCCCCACACTCACTGCACTTAAAAGGCTTTTCAGAAGTGTGAAAAAGTAAGTGGTCCCTGAGCTGGGCATTTCGGACAAAGGATTTCCCACATTCTTCACATTTATAGACCCTTTCTCCACTGTGGAGTCTGTGATGTTGAATGAGTTTGCACTGATACTTGAAACCCTGTCCACATTCAGTGCACGTAAAAGGCTTTTCTTCAGTATGGATGCTGCGGTGTTGAATGAGGTCAGTATTGCAACCAAAGGATTTCCCACATTCGGTACACACATACGGTCTTTCTCCACCGTGAATTGTTTGGTGCGCCAGAAGGTTAGATTTATGTTTAAATCGTCTCCAACATTCACTGCATTTGTAAGGCTTTTCTCTCTGGTGTAGTGTCTGGTGCTGAATAAGTATAGAATTCTGACTAAAGGTTTTCCCACCATCACTGCATTGGTAGTTGCTGTTCCCACTGGGACAGGCCTCTCCACTGTTAGAGTTCCTGGATGACTTCCCGACTCCACGAGTCAGCTCATGCCTAAGACCTGGGCTGGACTGCACGTCCATCCCATTGTTCCTGCTTCGTAAAATCTTCAACTGGTGTTTTCTGCCGTTCTTCTTTTCAGAGAT
>NW_008359093.1:96084-102739 GCF_000622305.1 Nannospalax galili | reverse complement strand
CCTCCTCGTACCTGTCCACATAGCTGGAGTCATGATTCCCAGTGCCTGGATGAAGGGCTCTCCCCACAGCTCCAGATGACTGATTTCTTGGGTTCCAGAAGGTACAAGTCCTATGAGAAAGGTAGGACAGGTGAACAACCTACACTAGAAAAACAGAGACCCAACCATGACAGTCCTTAGAAGAGAAAACCAATGGAAAGCTCCTCAAAGGAGTGTGACCGAGAAAAACCATGAAATAGTGACCACATCAGTGGCACCATTCTACCGCAGGCAGAACAACTGCATATCAGTGGGGGGAAAAGGGCAGTGCCTGGGTTGTGTTCTGTTGCTGTGATAGAAAAAGTGACCAAAGCAATTTATGGAAGAGTTTGTTTGAGTTTACGATTCCAGGGAAATTACAGTCCGCCAAGGGGGAAGCATTGTGGCAGGAGGTGGCTGGAGGAGCAGGAGCTAAGCTCCCACACCTTCAAGCTGGCACAGGAGACAAGAGAGTGACTGGAAATCCAGCAAGGTTTAAGAAGTCTCTGAGCCTGCCCCAGTGACATGCTTCCTCCAGCAGAGCCACACCTTCTAAGACCTCCCAAAACAGTGCCACCAACTGGGGACAAAATGTCCAAATACTTGGAGCCTACTGCTATTTTCATTCAAACCATTACATTGGGTCACAGAAGTGCCATGTATTCACAGGGACACCAGATTGTGGAGAGGCAGCAAAGTCAACTCTCTAAGGGTTACTAGTTAAAACTGCCCTGACCCTAAGCTGCTTCCCACCTGTCTTTGCTGTACTTAAGAGGGAAGATGGTAGTGTTTCCAGTCCAGGAACACCATGTTTATTTTCTATTCCAGGACGCCAGGGAAATAAATAATCAGTGTCCATGGGCTAAATGTGGGAAAGATACACCCACCTCTAGGAAAAGAGAAGCCAAGCCTACCCCCATGTTCTCCCACACAGTAGGCGGCCCTTACCCACAGAGGCCATGAGCGAGAAGTTCTCCAGCATCACACTGCGGTACAGCAGTCTCTGAGAGGCATCCAGCAGTGTCCATTCCTCCTTTGAGAAGTAGACAGCCACGTCCTTAAAGGTCACAGGGCCCTGTCACAATGGGGAGAGCTGAGGTCACAACAAACCCCTTCCCTGGGTTTCACAGAGTCACTTATGCTTAGCTTTCCACCATGAGGATCCAAGGCCCTGGAGCCACTGCAACAGTGTCTCCTCAAGGTCCCCTGATCGCTGTGTTCAGCACTCAACAACAGAAGGTGGATGGACAGATGGGAGACCATCCAAGCTGGACATGTGACTGGAAAGCCCCTCCCTGTCCTTACAGATAATTCACATGTAGTCCTCTGATACAACCAGATGTGCGCCTCTTTACGCCCCTGGACCAGGGGCATCCATTTGAATATGAATGTGATGTAAAAAACATCTGCATTTAATCATATATTAGTAAGACTGACTTCCTGAGTTTTCATTTAAATGTTCCAGCTTTATTCACAATTTTTAAAAATAAATTATTTCAGGATTAACATACAATGCTTTTCTGCCTTTCTTAGTAACAAGACAATGTATGACCTAAATTATTGAACATCTCTCTTGCAGTTTTTTGTACAAATGCACTGAGCCATCATTCTAATCATCTTTCCACTGAGCCATCTCTCCAGCCCCTGTTGGTACTGTTAGGACAAACTGGGCCGCAAGATGAAATTACTACTGACCACCAACATGGCACTCACAACCGGGTGGGCAGCATTCTGGGGAACAGAAAATAGGCCATCCTGGTTTCTCAACAACCACCTGACCTTTACTTTAACATTGCACCCTGATCATAACAGCAATTTTCCATCGTACTCAACCGAAAAACTCAAAAACACCTAACTGAACCCCTACATACACCAAGGCATCTGCTACTGACTCACCTTCCTGCCAGAGTCTCACCTCCCCTACCCACAAACGAAAAATCCCATAAAACCCAGCCTACTCTGACAGAAACCGCTGCTCCCTTGCTCTGGTGGGAGCAGTCCAGCAGCTCTTCCATCCCAATAGATTTCCTTTTTTCTCGCCTCAGAGTGGTCTCCAATGGTCCTGGTCTTGTCACAGACCGAACAGTTACCACCATGGCTAGCTCAACCATACATTTGAAAAAATATAAATAAAAAGCCCACATACAATTGAAAGAAAAACCTGACACCAGACAAACCTCGGATTTAAGACACTACCACATGCCCACCATGCGCGCCTGAGAGTCAGGGCATCACATCCCAGCACAAACATGTCAATGGGAAGTTGTCCGTGGGTGACTCCTCGTCCGGAGCTGCAGCATTCCGAACCCAACCCGCACTGCGCTCCAGGACTCCCGAGGGTCCTGGACCATGTGGCACTCACCTGACTAGGGACTCCCGGTTTATTCGCTGCCATCGCGGATCCGACTCGGTGCCACAGGACTAAGCCGTGCTCCTCTCTCCTTTCCTCCCTCGTCCAACTGGACACAAATCCAGACAGAAACTCTGATGTGAATCCGTGCAGGGAAATGCCAGAGATCTGGCCCTCCCTAATGTGGAAAAGAAACCCCTGTTTTCATTGGCTGAGCCTTCCCGCAGACTACGCGCAGTCACTTCTGGGTAATGTAGTTCCTATAGCGTCAATCATGCGGGAAGTGGACATGGCTGTACAGGTGAGAGGGAGGCTCCGCTGTAGAGATGGAGATGAAGGCTCAGCAGTAGAGACGGAGACGGGAACTCAGCTGGAGAGACTGAGATAGAGACTCAGGCTCCACAGAGGTGAAAACCTCTGAGATTGTGGTGGTTCCAGATGTGCAGTCTTTCCTTCTCCTTAAGCGTATCTTCAGGGCTCCAGTAAGGAGGTTTCCTTGGGCGAAATCATGATTACCCTGGGCCCGGGGACACTCAGTATAAAAGTCAACGGTTGTGACACACTATCTGGTGTGTAAAAATGAGAAAAGAGTCTGAATTCTAGAGAAAGGTGGTGATTCCAGTATAAACTTTCCTCCTCCTCCATTCCTGCCTTTTCTCATGAACTCAGCTGGTACCTGGTCCTGCAGGGCAACAAGCCTCAGATCAGAAAGCCAGCATCCCTGCTTCCCCTGCATCCCCACCTCTTCCTTGTACTCGCTGGTCTACTACTCTTGGTTGACCACCAGAACTCTATCTAAGTCACTGGTGCTGAAAATGCCACACATAACTGCAAGGTATAAAGACGATTCCTCCCTGTGGGCTGATTTTTCTTTTTAGAATTTCCTTTTTATTATTTTTTTTTTTCCTTTTTTGTCTTTTTGAAGCAGAGTCTTCTTGTAGCCCCAGCTGTCCTAGAACTCACTATGTAGACTAGGCTGGCCTTGAACTCACAGAGATCCACTTGCCTCTGCCTCCCGAGTGCTGGGAATACAGGCCTGTGCCACCATGCCTGGCTTAAAATTTCCTTTTTATTTTTGTTTTCGTATATGTATCTGTGTAAGTATGTGCCAAATGCATTTCAATGCCTACAGAGGCCAGAAGAGTTGTTCAGATCTGCCTGATGTGAGTGGTGGGAACCAAACTGGAATAGTTGCAAGTGCTCTAACTTCTGAGCCATGTCTTGAGCCCCCAGGATAAATTCCATCGTGCTGGAAGGTACTATGCATACTACTGGGGGTGGGGAATAAGCATCAGTGGCTGTACCAGCTGATAACTCTACCATCTATCCAGGTGCTTTGATGAAAGTGTTTCTCATGTACAACAGTTTTCTGATATTTTTCTTAAAGATTCAGGTTACTTTTTTAAAAAGATATTTTATTTATTATTTTATTTTATGTGTATGAGTGTTATGCTTGCATTTAGGTAAGTGCACTTGTGTCGTGCAATGCCTGTGGAGGACAGAAGAGGGTGTCGGATCCCCCTGGAACTGGAGTTACGGACAGTTGTTAGCTGCCATGTGGGTGCTGGGATTTGAACCTGGGTCTTCTGTAAGAACAGTGCTCTTAACCGCTGAGCCATCTCTCCAGTACCAGATTCAGGTTGCTTTTATATTTGTGTGTGTGTGTGTGTGTGTGTGTGTGTGTGTGTGTGTATCAATGGACCTGGCCCCATGCAGTGTCTTCTTCAGCATCATGGAATACATGCCCTGAACCATACATGAGCCTACATAAACCTCAACTCCTACGTACTGTGTGTGTTGAGTATTTCATCACAGGAACAAGAAAAGTAGGTGACACAGCCCTCATAGCTAACGACTTTCCTTTAGAATTGATTCTGGTATCTCCCAAGCATGCTGATAAGTTGTACTTTCATTTGCTTTTAATTTGAAGAGCATTTAATTTTTCCCCATTTCTTCAATGACCGACTAGTCACTTAAGAATGTACAGTTGGGTTGGAGAGATGGTTCCTCAGTTAAGAGTACCTGCTGTTCTTGAAGAAGACTCAGCACCCACTACATGGCTCACAGCTCTGTAATTACAGTTCCAGGGGATTCTGAGACCTCTTCTGGCCTCTGAGGGCCCCAGGAACACACACAGTGCACATATGTACATGTAAGCAAAAGACTTATAGACATAAAAAATAACTAGATCTTTAAAAAGATGTATTGCTTAATCTTCATTTGCTTGTATATTTTATGTTGTTTCTCTTGCTATTGATTGCTAATTTTATGCAGTTTTATGATCTGATTAGATACAAGATATCATTTTGATTCATTTGTATGTGTTAAGACATTCTTCATGACTATTGTATAAGACTGTCCTCCACCAAGGAGACCATGGACAACTTCTTCCGAAGCTTGGCTGCACCCACTTACCTATGATTATCACAGCTAAGCTTGTTGACTGTCACCTTCTGAAAGGAAGGAGGGGCAGGGAGAGTCAACCACACCTTCCAACCAACCAGTCATCCCTAGTTGCATGAGGGAGAGGAGCTAAGTGTATATAAATTGAGGAACCAGAGGGGAGGATCTTTTGCTATTTAGTGCTGCTCTGGGAAAGTCACAATCCATGCCTTAGGAGTTAGGCCTTAGGAGGGGAGCAGTACATTCCTGTAAGTAAAGCCTCATCCATTGCTCTGTAAAAAAGCCCAGTAAACTCACTGGTTTCCCAGAGTACAGTTTGGTGAAAGTGGACCTTAGTTTGTCATAGAGAACAAGGGAAGGGGAGGAAGGCAAATATCGTTTATACCTCCTAGCAGGAATTTTAGCTAAAATGGACTACAGTGTGATATTTATTTATATTTTTGAGTCATGGTCTCCTTATTAAGACCTGACTGGTATATTATATAGAGTAAGATGACTTAAACTCATAGAGATTTGTGGGCCTCTCTCTGTCTCTCAAGTGCTGGGATTAAAGGCATGCATCACAATACCTTGCTTCCATGTCAGTTTCTTGAATTTGCTTTTCAAGAAACAAATTTCCAAAAAAAAATGGCATTAAATTGCTTACTACTAATGAATAACCTATTCTTTTTTTCTTTCATCCTTTAATTATACTAGGAACTAAACTTGTGGTCTTGTACATGCAAGAAGAAGCACTCTACCTCTGAGCTACATCTCCAGACTCTTTACTTTTTGATTGTCTTGCTAAATTGCCCAAGCTGGCCATGAATTTGCAATCCTCCTGCCTCAGCCTCCAGAGAGCCTCAGATTGCTGGGCCTGTGTAGGCCCAGCTGCACCATTGGTTGTGTTTTGTCAATCTTTCTAGAGGATTATCAATTTCCAGTGTCTTCAAGACGGGTCAGTATTTAAGAGTACTTGCTGCTCATGCAGAGGAACAGAGTTTGTGTCCCAGTAACCAGATATTGGCTCATAACCTTCTATAACTCTAGTTCAAGGTGATCCAACACACTCATGGGGCACCAGACACATGGTATACGTACCCAGAAATATTAAGAAACTTCAAGATAATAGGAAACTATTTGTTTTACAAAATTAGCATAAAATTTAAAGCAGCATTCCCCTTAACAAAACATGTAGGAAACAACCAGACACCTTTTTTTTTTAAGGTGAAAGACAAATAGAGGAGTGAAATGCAAATTAAAACTAAGTTAATATGCAACTACATACCTATTAGCAAGGCTAAAATGAATGGCTTAGGAATTACTGAGTTTCAGAGAGATTGTAAAGAACTGATAATCTGCTGTATTCCTGGAGGAAATAGGAAACACATAACCATTTAGAACAGAATTTGGTAACTTTTAAAAACATTCAGACTTCAACATGAGAGCAGGACTTTCATGAGCTGGTCCTATCAAAACTAGTGAAACTTAGAATGTAACAAAAAAAATCTTTATGTGGTCATAAAAAGTATATAGCAAATAAAAAAGGGAGAAAAAAGAAAAGAAAAATAAAGGAGCTGGAGAGATGGCTCAGCAGTTAAGAACACTGACTTCTTGCAGAAGACCTGGGTTTGAATCCCAACACCCACATGGCAGTTAACAACTGTGCAAAACTCCAGTCCCAGGGATCCAACAGCCTCTTCTGACCTCCTCGGTCATTGAACGACATGGGTGCACTGATCTACATGCAGGCAATACATGCATACACATAAAATAAAAATAATTTAAAAAAAACTGGGGCTGGAGAGATGGCTCAGTGGTTAAGAACACTGACTGTTCTTGCAGAAGACCTGGGTTCAAATCCTAGCACCCACATGGCAGCTAACAACTGTCCGTAACTCCAGT
>NW_008359093.1:93815-95978 GCF_000622305.1 Nannospalax galili | reverse complement strand
GATGTTCTTGCAGAAGACCCAGGTTCAAATCCCAGCACCCACATGGTGCTAATAACTGTCCGTAACTCCAGTCCCAGGGGAGCCGACGACCTCTTCTGTCCTCTGCAGGCATTGCACAACACGGGTGCACTTAGCTACATGCAGGCAATACATGCATACAAATAAAATAAAAATAATAAAATATTTTTTTAAAAACAGGGCCAGGCATGGTGTTGCACGCCTTTAATCCCAGCACTTAGGAGGCAGAGGCAGGTGGATGTCTGTGAGTTCAAGGCCAGCCTAGTCTACATAGTGAGTTCCAGGACAGCTTGGGGCTGCAGGGAGACCCTGTCTCAAAAAGACCAAAAAAAAACAAAACAAAACAAAACAAAAAAAACCATATATTGCTGCCTAAATGATTTTTCACATTCACTGCATTTGGCATTCGTAAGGCTTTTCTCCAATATGAGCTGGATTATGAATTTTGATTGTAAGGCTGTTTCTATTCCTATAAGATTTGTCAAATTCGTTTTACTCATAAAGTCTTTCTCCAGTGTGAACTGTCTGATACTTAACAAGTGAGGCGTTAAGCCTGAAAACTTTTCCACATTCATTGCACTTACAAGGCTTTCCTCCAGTGTGAGTCATTCCATTGTAGCGTCTATGATGCTCAACCACTTTGGAGTAACATTGAGAACATTTCCACATTCACTGCATGTCAAAGGCATTTTCCTTGTATGAACTCTGCAGTGTTGAGATTAGCATTTAGGCTGAAGGATTTCCCACATTCACTTAAAAGGCTTTTTGTCTCCAGTGTGTATTCTTTGGTGCAGAACAGGTACAGAATTCACAGAGCTCCTCATGTCTCTGCCTTCTACATGCTAAGATTAAAGGTGAAGACCACCACACCCCACTGCACTAACTCTTTAAAGGAGATGAGTCAACATCATGTAACATTTAGGCTAGTTTAGCAGTTTGCAACCCAGTGTCAGAGGAAGAATCTAGATTGTATCTCCATGACTAAGCTTTGCCTTAATAAGCCTAACAAAAGAACTGGTTTATTTTGTTTTGTTTGTTTTTGGCCAAGAGGAAGGTTGAAGGTGGGAGAGTTTGTGCACCGAATAAATTTTAGGGATGGCAGATGGGATTTGGCCCTGGTGATCCACCTGCCTCTGCCTCCCGAATGCTGAGACTAAATTAGGCCTGCATACTGCAAATGGCTACCTTGAAAAACTAATGGATTAGGGCTGGAGAGAGAGCTCAGCAGTTAAGCGCAATGACTGCTCTTGCAGAGGAACCGGGTTCGATTCCCAGCACCCACATGGGTGCACTCACATACATGCAGGTAATACTCTCCTACACATAAAATAAAAATAATAGCCGGGTGTGGTGGCACAGGCCCTTAATCCCAGAACTAGAGAGGCAGAGGCAGGCGGATCTCTGTGAGTTCGAGGCTAGCCTGGTCTACATAGTGAGTTCCAGGACAGCTGGAGCTACAGGAAGACCCTGTCTCAAAAAGACCAAAAAAATAAATAAATACAAATAATAAATTTAAGAAATTGTTTTGGTCTTTTTGACCAAAAAGTAGATAAATAAATAAAAATAATAAAAAAAGGCTGGGCATGGTGGCACAGACCTTTAATCCCAGCACTCGGGAGGCAGAGGCAGGCGGATCTCTGTGAGTTCGAGGCCAGCCTGGTCTACATAGTGAGTTCCAGGACAGCTGGGGCTACAGGGAGACCCTGTCTCAAAAAGACCAAAAAAAAAACAACAAAAAAAAAGAAACAGAAGAAATTACACAATGCAGTATTCTTTATACTCTCTTCTAACAAGAATGTCTTCATTTACCTAACAAATATTAATAACATTAATAGAAACGAGGGATCAAATCTGCTAGGAAATCGGAATTTTATAGGCCTTAAAGACTTAACCAAGGCTGGGCATGGTGGTGCATGCCTTTAATCCCAGCACTCGGGAGGCAGAGGCAGGCCTGGTCTCCATAGTGAATCCAGGACAGCTGGGGCTATGGGGAGACCCTGTCTCAAAAAGACCAAAAAAAAATATTTGTATTTTTATGTGTTTGAGTGTTTTGCCTGCATATATGTAAGTTCACCATGTGCATGCAATGCCTGTGGAGGCCAGAAGAGGGCAATCGAACCCTCTGTAACTGGAGTTACAGATAGT
>NW_008359093.1:77379-93617 GCF_000622305.1 Nannospalax galili | reverse complement strand
CAAATATATATAATATGTATACAAACAAATTTGAAAACTGGGTTTTTTTTTATCCAAATTATACTGAATAGGAAAATATATTTTTTAAAATATTTTATTTATTATTTTTATTTTATGTGTTTGAATGTACTGCTTGCATGTATATGAATGCACCATATCATGCAATGCCTCGGGAGGTCAGAAGAGAGGGCATGGGATTCCCCTGGAACTGAAGTTAAGGACGGTTCATAGCCACCACACAGATGCTAGGAATCGAACCTGGGTCCTCTGAAAGAGAAGTCAGTGATCTTAACCAGTGAGCCATTTCACCAGCCCCAGGAATGAATAAATAAATAAAAATAAATAAATAAACAAAATAAATATTTTAAATAAATAATAAATAAAATAAATAATTTTTTTAAAACAGTAAGAACACTTAAATCCTTTAAACATAAAAACTAGTTGAGTAAGGTGGGGGTTCTGGGTAAGCATTTATAACTTAATTTAAACCAAAATTAGCATTGTTTTATCATCTAGGAATATACTAAATGAATTATTAGATATTAGAAACCATTAAAAATAGCTAAGTATAAAGAGTTTAAGGAACAAAAAATTGAGAGAAATGTTCAGTTACTTGGGTACTTGATTGTCAGTTAGTTGAAGAGGAGTCCCACCTGGCATGTCTGAAGTCCACACGAATGAGTCCTTCAGATGAAGTTGGTACATGAGGCTCATAAAGTTCATCTCCTTGAATTTTTTTTTCTTCTTTTGTTTTTGGTCTTTTTGAGACAGGGTCTCCCTGTAGCCCCAGCTGGCTTGGAACTCAGGAACTCATAGAGCTCTGCCTCCACCTCCCAAGTGCTGGGATTAAAGGCCTGTGCCACCACACCCAGCTTCATCTCCTTGAATTTTGCAGTACAGGAGTAGGTTAGATGTATCTGGATACAGTCTTTACCTGAATGGAGTGTGAAATGTGATGGTTCTTTTCTCAGTTGATGGAAGCTTCTGACTTTCTTTATCCTTTAAGGAATATTCTGCAACTAATTTTGAATTTTTAGTAATTATACTTAAAAGTCCTTGTTTTTCTAAGCAAATTAACATCTAAGAAAACCTTTTGTTGTAACTAATACTAGAGCATTAATTTTGCCCCAGGGTATTGAATTTTCACCTTAAAATTTTAATAATTTTTTTTTTCTGGTCTTTTTGAGACAGGGTCTTCCTGTAGCCCCAGCTGCCCTGGAACTCACTATGTAGACCAGGCTGGCCTCGAACTCACAGAGATCCGCCTGCCTCTGCCTCCCGAGTGCTGGGATTAAAGGTCTGTGCCACCACGCCCGGCCAATATTTTTTTAAAAAACTGATGGGCTGGAGGGATAGCTCAGCCGTTAAAGGCTAAGGCTAACAACCAAAGCGTAAAAAAAAACTAATTGATCAAACGTCTTGTCTGCTCAAAATTTCCCTCATCACCAGCCCTTCCACAAGGAAAGGTGGGCCACTGAGAACCACTGAGCCGCTTCCCTCTTATACATGTAGGAGACTAAACCTCAGGCTTAGGACTGAGCTCAGGCCCATCCCCAAGTATTTGAAAGTACAGTCCCATCTGCCCCTGGGAGTCACTCCCCAGAACATACATGTCAACCAGGGGCCAGTAAAATGGCTCAACAGATAAAGGTGCTTGCCTAGAAACGTGAGGACCTTAGTTCGATGCTCTGAACCCACATGGTGGAGAGAACTGACACTTGCAAGCTGTCCTCTGACTTCTACACCTGTGTGTGTAACCCGGGCCTATGCCTAGTAAAATTAGTTTTCCGGGGACCCGACCAACCCAAACAAGAACTTCGAAAGGAATGACAAGCAGCCAACCGCCAAAGTCCCCCACACAATGCTTGTTGTAGCCATGGAAACGTCCGTTTTCACTGGTTGACGCTGCTGGCTTCTTGGCGCAGGTCCCTTCTGGGTAATGCAGTACCTACGGGACCAACTCCAGAGAAGTGGACACAGTGCAGGGATGGAGATGGAGAATCAGTCTCCAGGGAGTTCAGCGGACTCAGGAGGAGACTGTCCTGATTGAAGATGCGCAAGTATTTCCCACTTGTGAATGGTTCTATTTTCAGAAATAGTGTGTGAGCGGGGGTGGGGGGGAACGCGGGACGGGTAGGGGGCTGGAGAGATGGCTCAGTGGTTAAGGGCACTGGCTACTCTTGCAGAGGACCCAGCTTCTATTCCCACCACCCACATGTTAGCTAACAACCGTCTGTAACTCCACTTCCAGGGGGATTACACCATCTTCTAACTTCTGTAGGCTTTTCACAACATGGGTACACTTAGACATATGAAGACAAGTAAACGATGGACAATACACTCATAAACATAAAAAATAATGCTTTTTTTTAAAAATTGAAATGGGGGGGACATGGTGGCACGCTCTTTAATCCAAGATCTGCAGGGGCAGAGGTAGGTTAACCTCTCTGATTTCCAGGCCAACTTGGGCTACACAGTGATACCTTGTGTTAAAAAAACAAAAGAAAAAAAACGGGGGAATGCTGGGGGATGTTGGCTTATTGATCTGAGGCCTTTGCCTGCTGAACAGGCACCAGCTGGATACTTGAACAGAGAAAAGGCAAAAATTAGACCAGGTTAGCCTCCATCTCACAGAGCTCTGCCTGCCTCTGCCTCCCGAGTGGTGGGATTAAAGATTTGCACCACGGTGGCCGGCCCCACCGTTGACTTTTACATTGATCATCTTTATGCAAGAGAAATTTGGGGCTTTATACATGATTCCACCCAGTAAACCTCTTCAGCGGGGTCCTGAAGACACTCAGGAAAGCCTGGGGTAGCAGCTACTCAAGGAAATGGAAATACTAGCGCATCTATAATCAGGATCGTCTCTGCAGGAATATGAAGTCCATGGGTACCGCTCCTCCAACGCCCATTTTAGCAGTACTTCTCGCAAGTCTAATACCATAGGAACTCTGTTATCCAGAAGGAAGTGCTTGAAGACTCAGCCAATGAAAAGGGGCGTTTCCATGGCTACCAAAAAAAAAGCGTTGGGTGGGACTTGGGTCAACGCCTGCAGTGATTCTTCTTTGTAGGTCAGGTCCATGGAGCTTCATACCTCTCTGGCCAGGGCACGAAGGCGGAACGGAGGGAGGCTTTGTCCTCGGGCACTGAGCTGGGTCTGAAGTCTAGAGCCCCTAGTGACCCGCTGCAGGTCTGGGGTGGGGACAGCCGCGGCCTTGAGCCCAGTCTGATGACAGCAACTGTCATGAGTGCCTCGGATTTCGGGCCCACCCAAGTCCCTTAGAGCAGTGAGAGCTGACCTAGAGCCCGCCACACAGGGCCCCACAGGGAGACATTCGGGGACGAAATTTTTTTTTGCTGGCCTGTAACTCACTATGTAGACCAGGCTGGCCTCGAACTCGGAGATCCCCCTGCCTCTGCATCCCGAGTGCTGCGATTAAAGGCACGCCGGGCTGAAATTCTTTTTGCCCTGTGTGTGCTCTGGTTCGATGCCATCTGAACTTCAGGGTCTGCTGGGCTGTGACCTCCAAAGGCTTGGGGAGAGGGAAACGGCTCAATGCTCCCAAGCAAGCTAAGCTTTATTTACAAAGGCTCTGGTGGAAGATTGGAACCTAGGCCCATTTCTCAGTTTCCAAGCCTCCAGGCATATAATCTGCCAAGAGTGGGCACTCATGGGGATAGAAACAAGACCTGAGTCTCCTTAAATCCAGTATGCTAAGCCAGAAGGCTGGAGGGTGTGGAGCTTAGACAAGGCTGGAAAGAAGTGTTCAGATCTCAGATGGACTTTACAGTTGAGCAGACAGGACATCCTGAGCTACATACATATAGGCATGAATGAGCTTGGAAGGGGCCCTTCAAGTGTTTTTGTTTGTTCTGACCATGTGAAAGGATAGAGGTAGGGAAGGTTATGCAGGGAGCAAGTTTCAGGGAGATAAGATGGGCTTTGGCTGTGGTGATTCTGAGAGTCTGAAAATGATTCACCGAGGCAGCTTGCACACTCACATCTGGACTTCTGGGAAAGGATCTCACCTTTAGACAACTGAAGGGCTGTCAACAGAGGCCTGAACAAAGCCTGGGCTTGTTCTTAGGAAACAGAATCTTAAGATTTGTTTTGTTTTGTATTGTTGTTTAAAGACTAATTCATGTCTTTTATTTACAATTTGTGTATTCATTTTATGTGCATGAGTCTTCTGCCTCCATGTATGTAAGTGCCCCTGTGTCGAAGAGTGCCCAAGGAGGCCAGAAGATGGCCTTGGATCCCCTGCCTGGAACTTAAAGATGGTTGTTAGCTACCATGTTGAGAACTGAACCCCAGTCCTCTACAAGAGCATTCACTGAGCAACTTCTCTATTCCACCCCCCACTTTTTTGGGGTCTTTTTGAGACAGGGTCTTCCTATAGCCCCAACTAGCCTGGAAATCACTATGTAGACCAGGCTGGCCTTGAACTAGCAGAGATCTGCCAGCCCCTGCCTCCCGAGTGCTGGGATTAAAGGCATATGCCACCACTCCCAGCAATGTGCCAATTAAAAAAAAAAATTTTTATTTTATGTGTCCGAGTGGATTTCTTGCAGGTGCATAAGTGCACCCTTACCATGTAATACCCGTGGAGGTCAGAAAAGGGTGTCTGATATCCCCTGGACTGGAGTTACAGACAGTTGTTAGCTGCCATGTGGGTGCTGGGAATGAAACCTGAATCTGCCAAGAGCAGCCAGTGCTCTTAACTGCTGAGACATCGTTCCAGACCTCCTTTTTTTTACTTTTTTGTTGTTTTTGTTATAGTTTGGTTTTGTTTTTTTGTTGTTGTTGTTGGGATAGAGTGTTCCTGTAGCCCAGCTGGCCGAGAACTTGCTTTGTAAACGAGGCTAGCGTCCAACTCCCTGAGATCCACCTGCCTCTGTCTCCCTATCACCAAAATCAAAGGAGGATGTCACCACAGTCCAAAAGGTTTTTTTTTTTTTTTTTTTTTTTTTTTTTTTTTTTTTCTGATGCAGGTGGACTCTTAAATGAACAAGGAAGGACAGATGGACCTAAAGGATATGGCTACTGGCTACTGTCTGCAGGGTTAGCAGTTTAGAGTGGAAGGATTCTGGATGGAGATCTGGGTGACGGGCTTACAGATTGGACTCAGCAGCAGGCCTTCCTGTGGAGAAAAGAAAGGTCAGCCTGCTTCACCTCATTTCCTCACGAGAGAGGATGATCACCCGCCTCTACAGAGGACCCTCTAACAAATTTCCTCTTATGGGGTGTATACTATGCAACTGTCTGAAACCCAGAAGCTGCCTCCTGAGGTCCAGGCTCTGTGTTCATTAAGTTTTAATTTTACCTAATAGGTACATGTCTCTTTAGTAGTCAACATTTATACATAACCAGAGGCAATTAATATGTGTGAATAAGGGCTGGAGAGATGGCTCAGCAGTTATGAGCATTGGCTCCATTTCCAGGGCAGCCATCGCCCTCTTATGTCATCCTTGGGCATTGCACACACAGATACACCTACATGCAAGCATGAAAAGATTTTAATTAATGAAAAAATTTTAAGCCAGGAGTGGTGGAGCATGTCTTTAATCCCAGCACTCAGGAGGCAGAGGCAGGCAGATCTCTGTGAGTTCAAGGCCAGCCTGGTCTACATAGGGAGTTCCAGGGCAGCTGGGGCTAAAGGGGGACACTGTCTCAAAAAGACAAAAAAAAAAAAAAAAAAAAATTTAAGATGCAATTTTTGTTCTAGCAAATTGAGCCTATTTTTGATTTTATAGCTTTCTTTAATCTTAAAAGCAGAGAAAATCAAAGTATTTTATTATTTTTCCTTTTTCTAAACAGCCTCTGTAATTATCTTGAAATTCAGTAATGTTTATTTATTTATGAGCCAATTTTTTTTTTTTTTACCAGGGTCTCAGCATGGAGCCTTGGCTAACCTAGAACTCATAGAGATCCACCTGTTTGCCTCTCGAGTTCTGGGATTAAAGTTGTGCACCACCACACCTGGCTCATGAACCTTTTAATGTATCTTTTTAAAAATTAATTTAGTTTTATGTGTGTAAAGCCTGCATCTATGTAGTACACGTATGTTGTGCAATGCCCACAGAGGCCAGAAAATGGAGTCGGATCCCTTAGAACTGGAGTCATACATGGTTGTCAACCTCCATGTGGGTGCTGGGATTTGAACCCAGGTCTTCTGCAAGAGCAGCCAGTGCTCTTAACTCCTGAGCCATCTCTCCAGGCTGCATTTGATGTATCTTAATACCAGCCTTTACACCCTCACTTGCATTTCTTTGAAAAACGTTTCACAAACTTCACAAATATTTCTGTCAGGCACTTTTAAAAAATATTTTTTTTTATTATTTTATGTGTATGAGTGTATTGCCTGTAGACTTTTAAAAAATCTGTGATACACCTTTCCTTCACACTAACCTGATTCTCACAAGCATTACAATCGATATTCACGTGAGAAGTTGGTGGAGAACCAAGTGTTTGGCATTGATTTCTTCACTATTTGTCCTTCACTAGTGTGCTGTTTAGTCTGCATACTGTGTCTGTCATTTCCTTTACTGCTCATCTCTAGCTCCATCCTGTTGCTGTCAGGTAGAACACTGGGACATTTACCAATTTTTCTATTTTGGAGGACTTGATTTCCGTGTCAATATGGTGTCTACTGTAGAGAATCTTCGATGAGCTGCAGAGTAGCGTGGGGAGGGCATATTATTTTTTTTTTACCCGCTTGGGCTTTTTGAGACAGGGTCTCCCTGTAGCCCCAGCTATCTTGGAACTATGTAGACCAGGATGGCCTTGAACTCACAGAGATCCGCCTGCCTCTGCCTCCTAAATGTTAAGATTAAGGGAATGTACCAACATGCTCAGGTCAGACCCTGTTTTTCAAAAGAAAGAAAAAAATGGCTGAAGAGATGGTTCAGCCATTGAGAGCACTGGCTGCTCTTGCCGAGGATCAGGTTCAATTCCCATAACTGACAAGGCAGCTAACAACTATCTGTAAGTCCAGTTCTAAGGTATCCAGGGCTCCCTTCATATCTCCTCAGGTATTGCATGACACAGGTGCACTTACATACATCAGGGCGTAACACTCATACACATAAAATAATAAATATTTTAAAAACAGAAACACTACTGATGATAGAGGAAGACCCTGTCTCAAAAACACCAAAAGAACACAAAAAAACACTAATACATAAAAAATAAAATTAAAACAATTATACCTACTAGAAAACCTCTGGGAACTGACAGCAAAAATCCTGCTGTTCCAACATGGCAAACTGATGAGAAGTCTCAGTTGCTGGCTGTCTCACAAAGGCTACTCTCAAAACTTCTGTTTTAGGTCAGGTCTACTCCAAAGGCTGAACAAAGCTGGTCAGTGGCTGAAGCTTTTCTACATTCCCTGCATTCATAAACATATCTGGGTTGTTACTGTTGCTAGTGAGAGCAGACCTTTGCTCAAAGGCTTTCCCATGATCAATCAGTGCCTGTGTGACTCATTCCAGCACTGGGATGTCTCTGGGGCTAAAGATGGAAGAACGGGCAGAGGATCTCCAAACTGAAGCACTGAAGCATTTTGTGCAGTGGACACTCTGCTGGGGAATTACATTAGACAACTACGGTATTGTCCGTGTTCACTGCACTCACAATGCATCCATCACCTGGGAATCTTCCAGTGTCTATAAAGGCCAGAAGTGCTAGGAAAACCATTCCCGCATTCCCTGAGCTCAAAAGACTTTGCTGCAGTGTGAACTCTCTGATGTTAAATGAGGCTGGATGTTCAGGAAAGACTCCCACACTCATTGCTGTCCTCTGCTATGAACATTGTTTGTGTGTTTTGTAAGGGAAGAGTTTTTGGTAAAAGATTTCCCACATTCACTGCACTCATAAGGCTTTTCCCCAGTATGAATTCGCCTATGACTTCGAAGGCCACAGTTTTCCCTAAATGCTTTTCCACACTCACTGCACTCATAAGGTTTTTCTCCAGTATGAATTCGCCAGTGACTTATAAGGCTGTATTTCTGCCTAAATACTTTCCCACACTCACTGCACTCATAAGGTTTTTCTCCAGTATGAATTCGCCAATGACTTATAAGGCTGGGTTTTGTCATATAAACTTTCCCACATTCACTGCACTTATAGGGAGTTTCCCCAGTGTGAACTTGGAAATAATGACTTTTAAGGGTGGGTCTGTACCTAAATGATTCCTCACATTCAGGGCACTTAAAAGGCTTCTCACCAGTGTGAACAACTAAGTGTTCCTTGAGATGAGAATTTCGGAAAAATGATTTCCCACATTTTTCACATTTATAACGCCTTTCTCCAGTGTGGATTCTGCGATGGTGAATGAGTATAGAGTGATACTTGAAACCCTGTCCACATGCAGTGCATCTAAAAGGATTTTTTTCAGTGTGGACTTTGCAGTGTTGAATGAGGTCACTATTGCAACTAAAAGATTTCCGACATTCGGTACACATGTAAGGCTTGTGAATTGTTTGGTGCGCCAGAAAGTTAGATTTATGTTTAAATCGTCTTCCACATTCACTGCATTCATAAGACTTTTCTCCCGGGTGTAGTGTCTGGTGCTGAGTAAGTACAGAATTCTGACTAAAGGTTTTCCCACCGTCACTGCATTGGTAGTTGCTGTTCCCACTGGGACAGGCCTCTCCACTGTTAGAGTTCCTGGATGACTTCCCGACCCCACGAGTCAGCTCATGCCTAAGACCTGGGCTGGGATGCACGTCCATCCCATTGTTCCTGCTTCGTAAATTCTTCAACTGGCGTTTTGTGCCATTCTTCTTTACAGAGATCCTGGCCTCTTCTATTTGTAAGGGCTTCTCACCACGTCTCAGCTTTTGGTGCTGGGGAATGGCTGCACCGAGTCCTTCATCTGTAGAAATACTCTGCACAGCAGGTGCATTTTCAGCCTCCACTCCATTCCAACAACCTGAGTAAGAGAAATGCTGATGAAGGGAATGGAGACTTTGGTGTGGAAGCACATGCTAGAGACGAGGATGGGAGATTTGTCAGGATGAAGGGGTCAGGTGAGAGCAGGAAGGACACACTGCAGTGCTGCATCTACCAAGACCACAGACCAGAGGTCTCATGAGGAGTGGCATAGCCCTGGTTCAGAAATACTACAGATCCTCCTCGTACCTGTCCACATAGCTGGAGTCATGATTCCCAGTGCCTGGATGAAGGGCTCTCCCCACAGCTCCAGATGACTGATTTCTTGGGTTCCAGAAGGTACAAGTCCTATGAGAAAGGTAGGACAGGTGAACAACCTACACTAGAAAAACAGAGACCCAACCATGACAGTCCTTAGAAGAGAAAACCAATGGAAAGCTCCTCAAAGGAGTGTGACCGAGAAAAACCATGAAATAGTGACCACATCAGTGGCACCATTCTACCGCAGGCAGAAGAAATGCATGTCAATGGGGGGGAAAGGCCAGTGCCTGGGAAGTGCCGTGTGTTTCTAGTGTCACCAGACTACGGAAAGGGCAGCAAGCTCAGCTCTATGACGGTGATTAAAACATTCCTTGCCCCAGGCTGCTTCCCACCTGCCTTTGCTGTACTTGAGAGGGAACGTGGTGGGTGCCCGACCAGGAATACCACCTTTATTTTCTATTCCAGGACACTAAGGAAAGAATCAGTGACCATGGGCTGGATGTGGGAAGGGCACACCCACCTCTAGGAAAAGAGAAGCCAAGCCTACCCCCATGTTCTCCCACACAGTAGGCGGCCCTTACCCACAGAGGCCATGAGCGAGAAGTTCTCCAGCATCACACTGCGGTACAGCAGTCTCTGAGAGGCATCCAGCAGTGTCCATTCCGCCTTTGAGAAGCAGACAGCCACGTCCTTAAAGGTCACACAGCCCTGTCACAATGGGGAGAGCTGAGGTCCTAAGAAACCCCTTCCCTGGGTCTCCTGCTACCACAGTCACTCACGCTTAGCTTTCTCCCTCCAAGGCCCTGGAGCCACTGCAACAGTGTCTCCTCAAGGTCCCCCTGACCGCTGTGTTCAGCACTCAACAACAGAAGGCCCATGGACAGATGGGAGACCATCTAAGCTGGACATCTGACTGGAAAGCCCCTCCCTGTCCTTACAGATAATTCACATGCAGTCAGACCTCTGACACAACCACAAGAGGGTTCCTCTACTCTTATGCACCTGGACCATGGCACGGGACGCCATCTCTGCACGCTCCCTTCCCACAGCACTCTTTGTACTGCGGATCCCTTTCCATCTCTGTAAACACCCAGCTCCTCCAGCTGGTGTTCTAGCCCTATGTCCTGTCTTCCTCTCTTTCCACCAGACAAAACGCACACCTGAGGTTTTCTGAGCATTCCGATCCAGCTTCACTTCCAGAATTTCCTAATGTTCATCACTGGAAATTTTTTTTTTTTTTTGGATATAGGGTCTCCCACTAGCCGCATCCAACCCTAGAACTTGCTTTGTAGACCAGGCTTTCTTCAGTCTTACAGAGATCCAAATGCTTCTGCCACCCAAGTGCTGGGATTAAAGGCGTGTGCCACCACACCTGCCATTGGTTGCCATAGAATCCCCGCTATGTACTCAGGTAGGGGTTGAGACCTTAGCAAACCTGAGAGTACCAAGATCCAGCCTCACCGTCATAGTGATCATCCCCAAATAGCCCCATGCCCAGGCCCCTACTAATGGGGACAATGCAAAGCATTGTCTAGCAGTGTCTAGATCTGACCTCCCTGTGGTGTTAAGCTCCCGGAAATTGCTGGATGCCCAACCTGCATTGGGACCAGGTGAAGCCCCAGGTCTAGACCTCTGTGCCCTTAGCAGACTGTCTGAGAGGGCCCAGATCAGGTCTCCTGTGGTGGTGAAGTCTCCAAAATCACACAATGTCCAGCCTCCTGTACTGGGACCAAGTGAACCCACCCACTTTACAATGTCCTAGAACTCTCTGCCCACTGTACGGGCCCAGACCACAGCAAACTACCTGAGACTGCCTGGATCCAGCCTCTGTGTGGTGCTGAGCTTCCCTAATCCTGCCATGCCCAACCCCCTAATTGGGACCATGTGAGACGCCATTTCGCTTCGCCAGGGCTAGAACTCTCTGCCCTACAGTAGGGGATGAGACCTTAACAGATTGCTTGGGGGGCCAAAATCGGGCCTCCCCTTAGCAAAATTCACAAATTATTCTTTGAGTGTCTGATAGTAGGCATCCAGAGGTCAGAGTGAGCCTGAATGTATCTTACTGGAGTCTGAATTGGGCCTCTGTGGGAGCTCCTGAGTAGCTGATATGAAGTAATCAGTTCCTTCCAATATAAAATCTGAGAGAACTGAAACCTAGACCAACCACCTTTACATACCCAATAAGAACACAGCCAAGGCTCACCAATGATACAAACAGAAGCAGGCTTCAACAAAGGAAAGCATGTGTTTCATATATGAATCAGAAACAGAAAAAGAAATCCACATGCCAAAAAGGCAATGGAAAAACAGTAATGTGAAAAACCAAAACCACATGTTCCCACCAGTCCTATAGAAGAGTTCTACAAGGAGAACCCCCTAGAGGTAACCCAGGACACAGAATTTAAAAGGACAATCATAAACAATTCCAAGCATTCTATCAGACCACAATGCAATAAGCTTACAATCAACACAAGAAGTCCTACGAACTACACAACCTCATGGAGACTGAACAACACACTCCGGAATGATGAGTGGGTCAAAGGAGAAATTAGAAGGCAATAAAAGTATTCTTGGAATTCAAAGGAAAGGACAATACAACACAACAAAACCTCTGGGACACTTTAAGAGCAGTCATAGAGGGAAGGAGGCCTACATTAAAAAATCAGAAAGAGCACAAATAAATGACTTAACATTCCAACACAAGTCTCTGGAAAGGCAAGGACAAATGAAACCCAAACCCGGCAGAGGAGAAGAAATAGCAAAAATCAGAGAAAAAATTAATGAAATAGAAAGAAAACAATACAGAGATTCAACGAATCTAAGAGCTGGTTCTTCGAAAAGCTAAACAAGATAGACAGACTCTTAGCCCAGTTAACCAAAAGAAAGAAAGAGCAAATCCAAATCAACAAAATCAGAGAAGAAAGGGAAATCATCACAAAAGAAACCCAAGAGATCCAGAGCATTATAAGGGGATACTTTAAAAACCTATATTCTATTAAAAGAAATGGATGGATATCTAAAATCATGGGAACCACCAAAGCTAAACCAAGAAAAGATCAACACTTTAAACAGGCCCATAATATGATAAGGAAATGGAAACAGTAATACAAATCTGCAGACTAAAAAAAGCCAGGGCCCAGATGGATTTACAGCAGAATTCTACCAGACATTTAAAGAAGATTTGCAGGGCTGAAGAGATGGCTCAGAGGTTAAGAACACTGGTTGTTCTTGCAGAAGACCTGGGTTCAAATCCCAGAAGCCACATGGCAGCTAACAACTGTCTGTAACTTCAATTCCAGGGGCTCTGACAGCCTCTTTTTGTCCTCAGCAGGCACTGCAAGACACGGGTGCACTTACCTACATGCAGGCAATACACACACATAAAAATATAAAAAATAAATATTTAAAAAAGATTTGCAATCAATACTAGTTAAACATTCAAAAAGATAGAGAACTCCTAAATTCCTTCTGTGATACTCTAATACCAAAACCAGCTAAAGACACAACCAACAAAGTAAACTATAGACCAATATCCTAATGCACTTGGATGCAAAAATTCTCAACAAAATACATGCAAATACCATAAAAACACACATCAAAAAGATCATCCACCATGATCAAGTGGTTTTATTCCAGAGATGCCGGGATGGTTCAACATATGCAAGTCAATAAACATCATGAATCATATAAATGGACTCAAAGACAAAATCACATGGTCATCTCAATAGATGCAGAAAAGGCCATTGACAAAATTCAGGATGGATTCATGATAAAAGCACTAAAGGGAATTGGACAGGAGGGAACATACCTCAACATAATTAAAGCTATATACAACAAACCCACAGCCAACATTGTTCTAAATGGGAGAAAAACTGGAAGCATTCCCATTAAAATCAGGAACCAGACAAGGATATCCACTATCTCCACTCCTTTTCAACATAGTGCTTGAAACTCTTGCTAGAGCAATAAGACAGGAGAATGAAATTAAAGGAGTACTAATTGGAAGAGGTCAAATTATCACTTTTTGCAGACGATACAATACTATACATAAGAGATCCCCAAAGTTCCACCAGAAAACTTCTAGAACTGATCAACACTTTCAGTATAGTGGCAGGTTATGAAATCAAGCTACAAAAATCAGTAGCCTTTATATATACAAATAACAAGCAATTGGAGGAGTAGAGGCAAATGTTCCCATTCACAACTGCCGGGAAAAAAAAAAAAAAAAGAAAAAAAAGTATCTTGGAATAAATCTGACCAAAGACACCAAAGATCTCTACAATGAAAATTTTAAATTGTTAAAGAGATTGAGAAAGACACCAGGAGATGGAAGGACCTCCCATACTCATGGATTGGAAGAAATAATATTCTGAAAATGACCATCCTATCAAAAAGCAATATATAGATTCAATGCAATCCCAATCAAAATCCCCATGACTTTAATACTTCACAAAATTAGAAGAAACCATCCTTAAATTCATATGGATGCACAAAAGACCCTGGATAGCCAAAGCAACCCTGAGCACAAAGAGCAACGCTGTGGGGATTACTATGCCAAACTAACTACAGAGCTATACTCAAAAAAACAACATGGTACTGGCATAAAAATAGACACAGCGATCAATTGAACATAAGTGAAGACCCAAACCTGAGTACACGCAATTTCAGTCACCTGCTATTTGACAAAGGTGCCAAGAAACAATAGAGGAAGGACAGCATCTTCAACAAAAGATGCTGGCAAAATTTCATCTCCATCTACAGAAGAACGAAACTAGAGTCTTATGTTTTACCTTGCACAAAACTCAACTCCAAATGCATTAAAGACTTCAATGTGAAACAGGAAACTCTGAAACTGATAGAAGAAAACATTGGTAGTACCCTACAAGATATAGGTGTAGGAAAGGACTTCCTAAATCAGACAGGATGTGCAGGAATTAAGGTGAACAGTCAAGTCAACACATGGAACATCATTAAAGTAAAAAGCTTCTAAACAGCAAAAGAAACAAAGTGAAGAGAAAACCCAGAGTGGGAAAAACCTTCACCAGTGACACAGCTGACAGAGGTTTGACATCCTGAATATATAAAGAACTCAGAAAACAATCAAGAAAACACATGACCCAATGAAAAGATGGGCTAAAGATCTAAACAGAGAGTTCTCTAAGGAAGAAATAAAGATGCTAAGAAACATCTTAAAACGTGTTCAACATTGTTAGTAATTAGGGAAATGCAAATTAAAGCCACCTTAAGATTTTATTTAACCCCAGTCAGACTGGCTAAGATCAAGAGAACAAATGATTCCAAATGCTGTCGAGGATGTGGAGAAAGGGGAACATTCACTGCTGATGGGATTGCAAACTTATGTAATCCCTATGGAAAGCAGAGTGGAGAACTCTTAAACTAAACATGAATGTACCATATGACCCAGTTATACCACTCCTTGGCATATACCCAAAGGACTCATCCTATTGAAGAGACACTTGTAAAACTATCATAGTTGCTACTCTTTTGACAATAGCTGAGAGATGGAAGCAACCTAAGTGCTCCTCACATGACCAATAATTACCAAAATGTGGTACATTTACACAATGGAGTTCAGCTCTGTAGTAAAGAAAGATGAGATAATGAAATCTGAAGGTAAATGGACAGATCTAGAAAATGTTATACTAAGTGAAGTAACAGACTCAGAAAAACAAATGACGTACATTTTCCCTCATGTGTGGATCCTAGCACCAAATCCTTATAAGAGAGTACATATCCTGATGTAAGTGGAGGAACCAGGAAAATGGAAGGGAACCAGGGAGGTAAAGGGAAAGGAACCTGAAAGAGAATAGTAGGAGACAGGTGTTACTAAGGGAGAAATGTCTGATACTGTGAGCCTAGCCAAATACACATAGCTAGAGAGGTCATAGATCTTAGAGAAAACCTCAAGAAAACCTCCGTAGACAAATGTAACTTCTTACTATGTGCAAAATATGTACCCTTAAATTTATAGACAAGTATCACAGTCACCATCCATCAAAGAAGCTTCTTTTTCAAGAGACAGAGATAACTACAGCGTCCCATGACTGGTCACACACAGAGATTGCCAGTGAATTAATGCATCGCTCAGTTCTCCTCAATGAAGCTCCTCATGCAACAGAGGGCCAGGAAAGCCATAGGTCACAAAGGGCTAAAACTCAGAGTAAGAGTCTGCAGAGTGCGGGTCCTTGGACAGGACTCCTATGTCAAAACCCACCCACCCAGGGCTCAGGGACCATTGCGGAAGAGGGGGCAGAAAGGTTGTAAGAGTCAGGGAGGACGTGCATGACCACATGGAAATAGTCCTACAAGCTCTTGGGTCTCTTCTCATACAAACTTACAGCAATGGTGTCAGCATGCACAAGACCCATGCAAACTTAAGCAGACAAACACCCAGCACAGAACTGTGGAAATGAGCAGCAGGCCCCAAACTTAGTCAAAGAATTATTGGCAGCTGATTAACTGCTGGGTGAGGAAGAGCTGATCTTAAAGAGAGGGACTCTAGATAAGCTGACTAGATCCCGGTGTATGAACTTGCACTGAGGGACATCTGGGGATACTAACTTTACATGATAGGCCTTAACACAAAAGACAGAATGTATGAACTCCAATGGAAGGAGGGAGGGTACTTTGGAAGGGTGCCAAAGGGGAAGGATGTATAAAGATGACTTTCTGTATGAAATAAACAAAAATTCAATAAAAAATTAAAAAATAAACCTACAAGCTAGGTGTGGTGGTGCACACCTTTAGTCCCAACACTCAGGAGGCAGACGAAGGCCAGCCAGGTCTACATAGCAAGTTTCAGACCAGCTCTGGGAGCCCCTATCTCAAAAGGACCAAAAAACAAAATGAAATAAAATAAACCTACACGCTTTTGCCATTTATACTGAATATTTTCTCTGTGTAAAATTTGATGTCGGTTTCACAGGAATTAAAGCTTAAGGTTAAAAAAAATTAATTATCCTGCAAAAACATTTTTAAAAAAATCAAGATCCAAAATAAAGCTGCCTCTGCCTTTCCACTGAGCCTGAACATGTTCATAGCACCTGGTATATAGATTACACTT
>NW_008359093.1:54436-76552 GCF_000622305.1 Nannospalax galili | reverse complement strand
TGGTCTTAAACACCCAAAAGGAAAGTATAACCAAAGATTAAAGGGGCCAATATAATTTCTTAAGAGTCCATATGCACAGCTAAAAGCTACATAACAAGCAACACTGCCAGATAGGAGATACCTTCTTTTGAGTTGTTGGCCAGGGTGGCCAAAGGGACTCCCAGATTACACTCTTAAGAATTCAAATTCGCCAGGCATGGTGGCACATACCTTTAGTCCCAGGAGAGGCAGGTGGATCTCTGTGAGTTCGAGGCCAGTGTGGTCTACATAGTGAGTGCCAGGCCAGCTGGGACTACAGGGAGACCCTGTCTCAAAAAGACAAAAAAAGAAAGAAAAGAATTCAAATTCAGCCAGGTGTGGTTAGCTCACCCCTTTAGTCCCAGCATTTGGGAACCAGAGGCAGGCAGATATCTGTAAGCCCAAGACTAGCCTGGTCTATATAGTGAGTTCCAGGCCAGATGGGGCTACAAGACGACCCATCTCAAAAAGACAAAAAATATTACTAACAATAATTCAATTCAGCATTAATTAGCAGAGGGAAGTGGAATTCTGCTAATACGCTCCTATTGTTTTCAAATATTTGACAGGTGAAATGTTATGATTATGAAAGAAAAAGTTTAATTGGTCAGAACCAGGATGAACAAAAAAGACCTGTCTCACAGCTGAAAAGTTGTCTGATTAAACATGGTAGATAGGAATTATACACTTAGAGGACTTGTGTCATCCCTCATTTTCTTAACAATGCATAATTAATGGCTGCTGCAGGACCAAAACAGGTGTCATGGATTGAATTAATTGACTTAATTCACAAGCATAATGCAGTAATTGAGGAACTCTGGAAAGCTAGACCTCTCGTTAACAAACCAAGTGTCTGTCAATAACTCCTTTCTTGATTCAAGATCATTTTCTCTTCTGTAGCTCATGCCATTTCAATTTCTTTACTAGACCCTCATTTCACTCCCTCCTTGTGACTGACGTTCTTCTGCAGATAGAACCTAAAAAGGATTCCCGGCTTTCTGTTTGTTCTGTGTCATCCATGTCACAAGGAAAACCTGCCATCCAGATCTCCGTTCTCTACTGCCAACACCTCCACCTACCAATGGCACCACTGACCATGTGAAGGATTGGGGACCACCATGATTCCCCACATCCTAGCCACTAACAACTCCAGTTTCTCTCCTCCCTATTTCTATCCCTGTGACCACCGACTAATTTTGATCTAACTACCCCCCGCAGCTACTGCAACAGCAACTCATCGGGTCTTATGTGTCCCCTCCTAATTCATATGTTGAGGTCCAGACACCCAGGATCCCTGAATGTGATCACACAAAGACATAAAGTCTTTTTTTTAATTTATGTGCATGACTGTGTTTCCTGCATGGAGGTGGGTGCACCTGTGTTATGCATTGCTCTCAGAAGAGGGTGTTGGATCCCCTAAAGTTGCAGTTATGGATGGGTCTTCTGCAAGAACAATCGATGCTCTTAATTGCTGAGCCAGCTCTCCAGCCCAACAAAGTCTTAAAAGAGGTGAAGTTAAAATGAGGGTAGGTTTGTAATGTGCATAGGTCTATCATCCTTAGAGATGAAGACACAACACAGAGGGACCAGATGGGGTTCTGGGGAGAAGGCAGCCATAGCAAGCTATAGAGAGAAACCTCAGAGGAAACCAAACCTATGGACAACTCCGTCTTGAATTCCCAGTCTCTGGACATGTGAGGAACTATATCCAGTATAAGACCACCAGGACAAGTTCTCACTGCTCTTTCCTCCACCACCCTATCCTCAGGCCTCAGCCTCACTGCCTAGCAGAATCACCTGGGACATTACAGAGCACCTGTACACATGCTCTACCGAGGGATCTAATGGAAGCCACAGATGGTGACACCTGGGTGTTAGTTTGTGTCTACAACTCAAGTTACTCTCTCAGAGTCCACTTCCTGGGTTGCAGCCAACCACAGACAGAAAATACGCAGAAAAGCCAGTGTCTGCCTCTAATATGTGTTGACTCCTCTTTTCATTGTTTGCTAAGAAACAGCATAATAGCCATTTGTATGTTAGTTACATTGTATTAAATATTATAAGTAAAAAAAAAAACAACAAACAAACTTCTAGTCTATGTGTTGGAAGACCCACCACCTTTCCAGTTTCACAGGAATGCCCCCAGGAAGCCAGGTTCACCTTAAGCTGTGCTAAATAGATGGGCAGAAAACATAGTAGGTTAATGAGATGGTGAACCTTTCCTGCTTAGAGTCCCCCTCCCAGTGCAAGTCTTCTGGACCAGGCCAAAGACATGTAGCTCTCTGCAAATCGACCTGCTTTTCTCAGTTCTTCAGAAAAGTGTCCTCTCTCTCTCATTTACTTCATATCCCTTTTCAAACATGCTTTCTTCAATGCACTGGGCTTCCTTCTCCCCATGATGGAGGCCACCTGTTTGACCTCCATGCAGACTCTAAATCTGCATGACTTCATGGCTTTTTTTCTTCCTCCTCTCAAGGCAGATGCGAGACTTGCAGGTTGCAGGCCCAAAAGATTTTTCTTTAAATTCAAATAAAATTTTCCTAAACCTTTGGTTTCGATCTATTCTTTTTTGCAACTGGATCTCCCTGTAGCTCCCGCTGGCCTGGGCCTTAACTATGTAGACCAGGCTGGCATTGAACTCACAGAGATCCCCAGCCTCTGCCTCCTGAGTCCTGGGACTACAGGGCTTCTTAAATACTTTTATGAACCCTCTAGGGGATGCACTTTCTCCCCTGTATCAGTGGGTACCAAAGACAATGTCGGACTTTACAGACAGTTGTTAGCTGCCATGTGGGTGCTAGGAACTGAACCCCCATCCTCTGCAAGAGCAGCTGGTGCTATTAACCCCTGAGCCATCTCCCCAGGCCCTGTTGTTGCCACCATACCAGGAGCAATGGTACATTTGAAAAAATAAAAATAAAAAGTCCACGTTGATAGGGTTCATATCCAGGAGACCCCAGACCCAGAAACCATAAGAACCCTAAGAGGAAATGAGTCAGCCAACTCCTAGCCACCTGCAAGCTAACAAAAGCAGCTCCAGGAAGTTAATGACCCAAGGTATTGTGATCACCAGAGAATGCTCCATAGGCTGACAAACAGGTTTCCCAACCCCTTAGCTGCAATGAGTTCCTGGAATGCTGTAATTGTAGAAAACGTGTTTTACAATAGATGTCCTCGAGAAGTTTCACCAGGTACACACCCCATACCCTCCCCAAACGACCCCCCAAAAACAAAAATATTCTCTTTTCCCCGCATTCTTTCCCTTTATAAGCTACCCCCTGAAGCCATTAGGCTGCTGGTTCTTCCTCACACCCGAGTTGAGGACCAGCCCAGCCAAGCCATTACTCTCACTTTGCCAGAGTCCTCTGTTTCTGTTTCCTAGCGAACCCCACCTGTGCCACCCTTTTATCTAACACACATACACTTAAAAATAAAAACAAAACGCATGAAACCAGACAAACCTCGGATTTAGGACACTGAGCTGCAGCACGGAACCCTTGTCAAGCGCGGTCCACTGCCCCTGAGAGTCAGGGCATCACATCCCAGCACAAACATGTCAATGGGAAGCTGTCCGTGGGTGACTCCCCGTCCTAGGAGCTCCAGAGTCTCGAACCCAACCCGCACTGCGCTCTAGGACTCCCGAGGATCCTGGACCACGTGGCACTCACCTGACTCGGGTCTCCCCGCACAGCCGCTGCCATCTGACTCTGCCGGCCAGAGGGACACAAGGGCCGTCCCTACCCCAGGCCTGCAGCGGGTCAAGGGACGCCGCAGAGCCGACTCGGAGCCACAGGACTAAGCCGTGCTCCTCACTCCGTTCCTCCACTGGCCAGCTGGACGCAAACCCAGCCAGAAAATCCAGGAAAAGCAAAGCTGGAAATCCCCGTCCCAAATTGCGAAAATCAAAGCCCTGTTTTCATTGGCTGAGCCTTCCCGGACTCCCCGCGGTCTCCTCTGGGTAATGTAGTTCCCCAGCGTCAATCATGGGGGACGTGGACACAGCTGTATGGTTGGAGATGGAGACTCCGCTGTAGAGACAGAGATGGAGACTCAGCTGTGGAGACGGAGATGGAGACTCAGCTGTGGAGACGGAGACTCAGCGGTAGAGATGGAGATGGAGGTTCAGCTGGAGAGCTTGAGACTCAGTCTCCACAAACGAGAAACCTGCGCAGATTGTGCTGTTCTAGATGCACCAGTGTCTCCATTTCCTTGAACAGCTGCTGCCTCCGCCTTTCCTTAGTGTCTTCAGGACCCCGCTAAAGAGTCTTAGCTGGTGAAACTTACTGTCCCCCAGCAGTATGCATAGTACCTTCCAGTACTCGGAAATTCCTTGGGTTGGAATCCTGTATAAAGCCTTAGATTTCTCTTAGCATAGAGATGATTAATGTAAAAGTTATCGATTAAGCCGGGAAAGGCGATGCAAGTCTTTAATACCAGCACTCGGGAGGCAGAGGCAGACGCATGCTCTGCATAGCAAGTTCCAAGACAGCTGTGGCTACAGAGAGACCCTATATCAAATTAATTGATAAAATAAAATAAAACGTGAAAAAAAAAGTCATCGTAGTGATACAATATCTGATCAATATCTGATGTGTGAAACTGAGGAAAGACTGATACCGGTTCAGGCTGGCAAAGGCCAAAGGCCAATAAGCCAGAACTCCACAACATTCCCCTGTTTTTCTTTCTCTTTTAAAGCCGGGGGTCTCACTGTGTAGCTCTGGTTGGTCTGGAACCCCCAGAGAGGTCAGCCTACCTCCTCCTCTGCAGTTCTGGGAGGGAAGGACTGCGCCTCCGCCCCCACTGGTTCTGAAAACACAACCATTCACTACAAGTGGGAAATACTTGCGGCATCATCAATCTGACAGTCTCCTCCTGAGTCCGCTGAACTCCCTGCAGACTGATTCTCCATCTCCATCCCTGCACTGTGTCCACTTGTCTGGAGTTGGATGCTGCAGGTACTGCATTACCCAGAAGGGACTGCGCCAAGAGGCCCGCGGCCTCAGCCAGTGAAAACGGACGTTTCCATGGCTACAGCTAGCGTTGGGCGGGACTTTGGCGGTTCGCTGCCTGGGATTCCTTTCAAAGTTCCTGTTTGGGTTGGTCAGGTCCGGGAAAACTAATTTTCCTGGGCATAGGCCCGGGCAGGAAGGAGGAGAGGAGGGAGGCTTTGTCCTCGGGCACCGCGATGGGTCTGAAGTCCACGACGCCCCGGGAGCCCCGCTGCAGGTCTGGGGTGCGCACGGCCGCGTCCTCGTACCCGGCTCGCCCGCAGAGTCTGATGGCGGCTGTGCGTGGAGCGGCGGATCCGGTGAGTGCGGCGTGATTCCGGGCCCACCCGAGTCCCTAGAGCATGAGGGTGAGCTAGAGCCTGCAGCAGGGCCCGTGGCACAGTGAGACCTCGGGCCGAAATGCTCCTTTTTGCCCTGTGTGTGCTCCGGTGTGATGCCCGCTGATTTCCAGGGTGTGCTGGGCTGCGACCTCCAAAGGCTTGGGGAGAGGGGAAGGGCTCAACGCTCCCGAGGAGGCTGAGCTTTATTTAGGAAGGCGCTGGTGGAAGATTGGAACCGAGGAGAGAGAGAGTCGACCGATTTCTTAGTTTTCCAAGCCTCAAGGCCAGAAGTGGGAGGGTCACGGGGGTAGAAACAAGGCGCCCTGAGAGTCCTTAAACCCGGTATACTAAGGCAGGAGGCTGGTGGGTGTGGAGCATAGAGCTGACCACAAAGCTGGAGAGAAGTGTTCAGATATGAAGTGGACTTTAAAGCTGGACAGGACAGCCTGAGCTACATTTAGGCGTGAATGAGCTCAGAAGAGGTGTCGGGAGCCGCTAATCATTGAGCTGCAGCAGCCTCTTATACTGAGTTTGTGTCATGCAAACCAGTACTTAACCTGCCCATTCAGGAGGAAGAAGTTTTCTGGATAGCCTCACAATACCTGACCTTGAGGCATTAGTGGTAAACAAAAGGATCCAAGAAGCCTTTGATCTGACCTCTCCCTGACCCTCAGATACAGGTGGGGAAATACAGCAGTTGTAACTAATTGAGTTCTTCTGTATAAAAAGACAGAGCTGAAATAAACCAAGGCTGGCAGTATTCACTGTGAGCCCTCCCAAGAAGCATCTTTCCTGTCTTCTTCCTTTCTTTCAATCCTCACTCCCCCTTTCAGGTACTGTCCGTTTTGGCCGCCTGGCACCGGCAAAGGGGCCATTCAAGTGTTTTTGTTCTGATCATGTTTTCACATGGAGGGATGGAGGGAGGGAAGGTTGTGCTGGGAGCAAGTTTAAGGGAGATTAGATGGGTTTTGGCCATGGGGATCCTGAGAGTCTGAGATGAGTCACCCAGGCAGCTTGCACACTCACATCGGGACTTCTGGGAAAGGATCTCAGCTTTATAACTAAAAGGCTGCCAGTGCAGGCCTGAACCAGCACAAAGCCTGGGTGATATTTGGGGAGGAGAATCTTAAATTTTTTCTTGAGATCCGCCTGCCTCTGCCTCCCTATCACCGAGATTAAAGAAGGATGCCATCACACTTGTGAATTCTAAGAGGTTTTTTAATGTGGGTGGACTCTTAGGTGAACAAGGAAGGACTGATGGGCCTAAAGAGTATGGCTATTGGCTACTGTCTACAGGGTTGGCAGTTCAGAGTGGAAGGATTCTGGATGGAGATCTGGGTGAGGGGCTTACAGAGTGGACTCAGCAGCAGGCCTTCCTGTGGAGAAAAGAAAGGTCAGCCATGGTGATGATCAGCCTGCTTCACCTCATTTCCTCAGCCTTCCATGTGAGAGAAGATCACCCACCTCTACAGAGGACCCTCTAACAAATTTCCTCTTATGGGGTGTATACTGTGCAACTGGCTGGAACCTAGGAGCTGACCCCTCAGGGCGAGGCTCTGTGTTCATTAACTTTATGTATTTTATTTATTTATTTTTTATTTTCGGTATACATGCTTATTCCCTGCACGTAGGTAAGCGCGCTCGTGTCGTGCAATGCCCAAGAAGGACAGAAGAGGCCGTCGGATCCCCTGGAACTGGAGTTACAGACAGTTGTTAGCTGCCATGTGGGTGCTGGGATTCAAACACGGGTCTTCTGCAAGAACAGCCAGTGTTTTTAACCACTGAGCCATCTCTCCAGCCCCCTAGAAGAATAAAAAGATTTTAATTAAAAAATTTTAACATGCAATTTTTCTTGTAGCAAATTGAGCCTATTTTTGATTTTATACCTTTCTTTAATGTTAAACCAGAGAAAATCCAAATATTATATTTCTTTCCTTGGTCTGAACAGCCTCTGTAATTATAAATCTTGAAATTCAGAAATGTTTATTTATTTATGAGCCAATTTATGAGTTTTTTTTTTTTTTTTTTTTTTTTTTTTCGTTTCTCTGTTTTGACAGGGTCTAAGTATGGAGCCCTGGCTGACGTAGAGCTCATAGACATCCACTTGTGTTTGCCACTCAAGTTCTGGGATTAAAGTAGTGCACCACCACACCTGGCTCATGAACCTTTTATTTCGTTTTATGTGTGTTATGCCTACATCTATGTAGTGCACCTGTGTCATGCAATGCCCACAGAGGCAGAAGAGGGAGTCGGATCCCCTAGAACTGGAGTCATACATGGTTGTCAATCTCCATGTGGGTGCTGGGATTTGAACCCAGGTCTTCTGCAAGAGCAGCCAGTGCTCTTAACTCCTGAGCCATCTCTCCAACCTGCAATTGATGTATCTTAATACCAGCCTTTACACCCTCACTTGCATTTCTTTGAAAAACGTTTTACAAACTTCACAAATATTTCTGTCAGGCACTTTTAAAAAATATTATTTTTTATTATTTTATGTGTATGAGTGTATTGCCTGTACTTTTTAAAAATCTATGATACACCTTTCCTTCACACTAATCTGATTTTCACAAGCATTACAATCGATATTCACGTGGGTAGTTGGTGGAGAACCAAGTACTTGGCAATGATTTCTTCACTATTTGTCCTTCACTAATGTGCTGTTTAATCTGTGTGGTGTATTTCTGTCGTTTCCTTTACTGGTCGTTTCTAGCTCCATCCTGTTGCTGTCAGGTAGAACACTGGGACATTTACCAAGTTTTTTATTTTGGAGGACTTGGTTTCCATATCCATATGGTGTCTACTGTAGAGAATCTTCTATGAGCTGCAGAGTACCGTGGGAGGGCATGTTGTTTTTTATCTTTTTAATCCTGTTTGTGCTTTTTGAGACAGGGTCTCTCTGTAGCCCCAGCAGTCCTGGAACTCACTATGGAGACCAGGCTGGCATTGAACAACACAGAGCTCCCCCTGACTCTGCCTCCCAAGTGTTGAGATTAAAGGTTTGTACCACCATGCCCCGCTGAGACCCTCTATTTCAAAAGAAAGAAAAAAAATGGTTGAAGATATGGTTCAGCCGTTGAGAGCACTGACTGCTCTTGGAGAGAACCAAGTTTGATTCCCTTACCTGACAAGGCAGCTAACAACTGTCGGTAAGTCTAGTTCTAAGGGATCCAGTGCCCCCATCATATCTCCTCAGGTATTGCATCACATAGGTGCACTTACATGCATGGGACCATAACACTCATGAACATAAACTAATAATAAAATATTTTTTAAAAAGATGCTGGGCTTGGTGGCACACACCTTTAATCCCAGAGAAGCGGAATCTGTGAGTTCCAGGCCAGCCTGGTTTCCATAGTGAATCCAGGAAAGCTGGGGTTACAGGGAGACCCTGTCTCAAAAAGACCAAAAAAAAAAAAAACAAAAAAAAAAAACCTACTGACGCTGCAGGGAGACTCTATCTCAAAAAGATTAAAAAAAAAAATAAACCCGAAAAACAGTAATACATAGAGAAATGCAAATTAAAACCACAATTATGTGCCACCACATACCTACTAGAAAAACTAAAGTAAATGGACCTTGAGTTACAAAACAGCCAAAAAACTGGTGTCTGATATTTTCCAGCAGGAAAGATAAACTACAGCACCATGTGCAAGGGAATCTGGTCAACTTCTTAAAAATTTTAAAACATTTCAGCTGGGCGTGGTGGCACGTGCCTTTAGTCCCAGAACTTGGGAGGTAGAGGCTGGCAGATCTGTGTGAGTTCAAGGCCAGCCTGGTCTATATATAGAGTTCCAGGCCAGCTGGGGTTACAAGGAGATCCTGTCACAAGAAGACCAAAAATAAAATTTTTTTTAAACATTTAAATGGCACCTAATGCAAGAGCATTGGGACCTACCTGGACTTGGTCCCCAGAAAATCTAGGGAAAATTAGGCACACAGCAGAAAATCTCTGAAATAGTTATCGAGAGCATAGAGCTAATGAACATTTATTTAGAGAAATGTAGCATTCAGTTAGAACAATCATCAGCCATTTAAACCAAGGCCATTATTGTGTTCCCACCCTGTCCAAACTCAGTAACATGGACACTCCATTCCAGTCTGGAGCAGTAAGGAACACAGGGCTCAACTCTCCCAGTGGCACCATTCAAGAACCCCTCACTGGGAACTGATATCAATAACCCTGCGGCTGTTCCAACATGGCAATCTGATGAGAAGTCTCAGTTGCTGGCTGTCTCACAAAGGCTACCCTCAAAACTTGTGTTTTGGGTCAAGTTCAATCCAAAGCTGGTCAGTGGCTGAAGCTTTTCTACATTCCCTGCATTCATAAACATATCTGGGTTGTTACTGTTGCTAGTGAGAGCAGACCTTTGCTCAAAGGCTTTCCCATGATCAATCAGTGCCTGTGTGACTCATTCCAGCACTGTGATCTCTGGGGCTAGAGATGGAAGAACGGGCAGAGGATCTCCAAACTGAAGCACTGAAGCATTTTGTGCAGTGGACACTCTGCTGGGGAATTACATTAGACAACTACGGTATTGTCCGTGTTCACTGCACTCACAATGCATCCATCACCTGGGAATCTTCCAGTGTCTACAAAGGCCACATTCCCTGCACTTAAATGACGTTGTTGCAGTGTGAACTCTCTCATGTTAAATGAGGCTGGATGTTCAGGAAAGACTCCCACACTCATTGCTGTCCTCTGCTATGAACATTGTGTGTTTTGTAAGGGAAGAGTTATTTGGTAAAAGACTTCCTGCGTTCACTGCACTCAAAAGGCTTTTCCCCAGTATGAATTCACCTATGACTTCGAAGGCCACGTTTCCCCTAAATGCTTTCCCACACTCACTGCACTCATAGGGCTTTTCCCCGGTGTGAACACGGATATGATGACGTTTAAGGGTGGATCTGTACCTAAATGATTCCCCACATTCAGGGCACTTAAAAGGCTTTTCAGCAGTGTGACAAACTAAGTGTTCCTTGAGATGAGAATTTCGGATAAAGGATTTCCCACATTTTTCACATTTATAACGCCTTTCTCCAGTGTGGCTTCTGTGATGTTGAAGGAGTTTGCAGTGATACTTGAAACCCTGTCCACATTCACTGCATCTAAAAGGCTTTTCTTCAGTGTGGACACTGCGGTGTTGAATGAGGTCACTATTGCAACCAAAGGATTTCTGAATTTTGGTATACATGTAAGGCTTGTGAATTGTTTGGTGCGCCAGAAGGTTAGATTTATGTTTAAATCGTTTCCTACATTCACTGCATTCATAAGGCTTTTCTCCCGGGTGTAGTGTCTGGTGCTGAGTAAGTACAGAATTCTGACTAAAGGTTTTCCCACCATCACTGCATTGGTAGTTGCTGTTCCCACTGGGACAGGCCTCTCCACTGTTAGAGTTCCTGGATGACTTCCCGACTCCATGAGTCAGCTCATGCCTAAGACCTGGGCTGGGCTGCACGTCCATCCCATTATTCCTGCTTTGTAAATTCTTCAACTGGTGTTTTGTGCCATTCTTCTTTACAGAGATCCTGGCCTCTTCTATTTGTAAGGGCTTCTCACCACGTCTCGGCTTTTGCTGCTGGGGAATGGCTGCACCGAGTCCTTCATCTGTAGAAATACTCTGCACAGCAGGTGCATTTTCAGCCTCCACTCCATTCCAACAACCTGAGAAAGAGAAATGCTGATGAAGGGAATGGAGACTTTGGTGTGGAAGCACATGCTAGAGACGAGGACGGGAGATTTGTCAGGATGAAAGGGTCAGGTGACAGAGAGAAGGACATACTACAGTGCTGAATCTACCAAGATCATAGATCAGAGGTCTCATGGGGAGTGGGATAGCCCTGGTTCAGAAATAAAACAAGTCACAAGCAGACAATTGGGCAAGCTAAGACAGAGGGAAATCTGAAATAATTCTGCCCCTTGGCACAGAACATGAGAACCAGGAAATGATGTTTGACATGAACCTCCTGGAGAGCTGACACATCACCCAGCTTCAGCCTCCTCGTACCTGTCCACATAGCTGGAGTCATGATTCCCAGTGCCTGGATGAAGGGCTCTCCCCACAGCTCCAGATGACTGATTTCTTGGGTTCCAGAAGGTACAAGTCCTATGAGAAAGGTAGGACAGGTGAACAACCTACACTACAAAAACAGAGACCCAACCATGACAGTCCTTAGAAGAGAAAACCAATGGAAAGCTCCTCAGAGGAGTGTGACCTGAGAAAAACCATGAAATAGTGACCACATCAGTGCCACCATTCTACCGCAGGCAGAACAACTGCATGTCAGTGGGAGGAAAAGGGCAGGGCCTGGGATCGTCTATTGCTGTGATAGAAACACTGACCAAAGCATTTTTTTTTTCAGTCTTTTTGAGACAGGGTCTCCCTGTAGCCCCAGCTTGCCTGGAACTCACTATGTAGATCAGGCTGGCCTTAAACTCACAGAGATCCATCTGTTTTCTGCCTCCCATGTGCTGGGATTAAAGGAATGCACCACCACGCCCAGCTGCAATTTATTTTTTTAAATATTTTGTTTTATATGTACCAGTGTATCGCCTGCACGTATGTGAGTCCACCCATGTAGTGCAATGCCACGGAGGTCAGAAGAGGGGCTTCGTATTCACCTGGACCTGGAGTTAAGGACGGTTCGTAGCCACCATGTGGGTGCTCGGAATCGAACCCAGGTCTTCTGCAAGAGCAGTTAGTGCTCTTAACCATTGAGCCATCTCTCCAGCCCAAACCAAAGCAATTTATAGAAGGAAGAGTTTATTTGCACTTAGGGTTCCAAGGGTCCACAATTGCTGGCTCTAAGAGTTCCGTGGTTCTTGGCAAGAGTGCTCTTTGACAAAGTTCCAGCCCAAAGCCGATGACCGCTGCTCTTTTGGTCGATATCCCTTCCCCAGTTACTCCTGGTTTTTTTAATTTGTATAACCTTCTCTTCTTTAAGTATTCTGATAACCAACTCTGATGATGGAATGGGAAACTAAACCATGGAAATCTCTGCCTTTAGCAGAATTATTATGTTACTGAAACAAAACGAAAGTAATAAGATAGACGACTTCCTCCTATGACTATGATCTCATTTGGACGTGCATTTGTGATTAATAATGAGGCTTGGTTTCCCCCAAAAGGAAAAGATAGCATGCAATAGATGCCCTGCTGCCTTTTACAGGAGTTTATGACTTTAACCCTAAATGAGGAACTACTGAGACTAAAGTTTGGTATAAGGAAAAACTATTTGGCTTAGGGAAACTCCTTCTTAGATAGAAAGATTAGCTAAGTCAGTAAAAAGCTGGTGGTGCATGACCTCTGAAGAAAAATTGCCTATTCTTTTACAAAGACTAAAAGCAATTCAAAAAGCCTTTAAAGATAAATGGCAACAAAATAATAAACGATATTGAAATAGAGAAAATCATATGACTCAAAGAGTACAAAACATTCAGGAAGAAACCGCAAAACGGAGAGGAAAAAGATAAATTGGAGTATTGGTTAGACAGTAAATAAAGAGTTGGTTATTCCCATCCTCATGAGAAAAATAATTCTCTCAAATATACATGCCTACCTTAAATATTAAATTCAAATAATTAAAGAGCAAATGGGGACAGACTGTCTTACACTTCTATGGTAAAATAGAAACCGCAAGGCTATAAAGAAAACAATGAAGACATTGCTTGGCCATGTTAAGAAAAGGTTAATCATTGAACTTTGTACTTTCCTTTTACTGTGATTATTGAAAAATATTGTACACTGAGAAATATTGTGCAAACTCATGGTTTGATTTATGGTCTGATGCTTTACTGCTATTGTAAGATTTCTAATTATAAATAAAGGTTGTAGAAGGCTGCTTTCAGAAGAGAAGTAGAGACAGAAGTAAAAAAAGAAAGAAGATATTCGGGCTGACCTCCCCCAAGCGGGTCAGTCAACAGCCTCTACTAGAACTGCAATTGTGGTTTCTGGTATAGTCATTTCTACCGCTGCAGTTACTTTCACCCCTTCATGCCCCAGACACAGCTGGAGCTGGACTCAAGCACACAGTCCATCATGGTGGCAGGAAGTTGTTGGAGGAGTAGAAGCTAAGCTCCCACATCTTCAAGCTGGCACAGGATGCAAAAGAGGGACTCCAGATGCAGCAAGGTATAAGACCTCTCTGAGCCCACCCCGGTGATGTGCGTCCTCCAGCATAGCCACACATTCTAAGACCTCCCAAAACAGAGCCACCAACTGGTGACAAATATCCAAATACTTGGAGCCTATAGTTTTCATTCAAACCGTCACATTGCATCATAGAAGTGCCATGTATTTATAGTGTCACCAGACTGTGGAGAGGCAGCATGGTCAGATCTACAAGGGTTACTAGTTAAAACTGCCCTGACCCCAAGCTGCTTCCTGCCTGTCTTTGCTGTACTTGGGAAGGAAGATGGTGATGTTCCCAGTTCAAGAATGCCACCTTTGTTTTTATTCCAGGATGCCAGGGTAATATTCAGTGTCCATGGGCTAAATGTGAGAAGGATACACCCACCTCTAGGAAGAGAAGCCAAGCCTACCCCCACATGCTCTCACACAGTAGGTGGCCCTTACCCACAGAGGCCATGAGTGAGAAGATCTCCAGCATCACACTGCGGTACAGCAGTCTCTGAGAGGCATCCAGCAGTGTCCATTCCTCCTTCGAGAAGTAGACAGCCATATCCTTAAAGGTCACAGGGCCCTGTCACGATGGGAAGAGATGAGGTCCTAAGAAACTCCTTCCCTGGGTTTCACAGAGTCACTTATGCTTAGCTTTCTACTATGAGGATCCAAGGCCCTGGAGCCACTGCAACAGTGTCTCCTCACGGTCCCCCGACCACTGTGTTCAGCACTCAACAACAGAAGGCCGATGGACAGATGGGAGACCATCCAAGCTGGACATCTGACATGGAAAGCCCCTCCCTGTCCTTACAGATAATTCACATGCAGTCCTCTGACACAACCAGATGTGGGTCCCTCTTCTCTTATGCACCTGGACCATGGGCAGTGACACCATCTCTGCACGCTCCCTTCCCACAGCACTCTTTGTACTGCCGGTCCCTTTCCATCTCTGTAAACAACACCCAGCTCCTCCGGCTGGTATTCCAGCCCTAAGTCCTGTCTTCCTCTCTTTCCACCAGACATAACGGACACTTGAGGTTTTCTGAGCATTCCAATCCAGCCTCACTTCCAGAATTGCCTAATGTTCATCACTGGAAATTTTTTTTTTTTTGGATGTAGGGTCCTCCAGTAGCCCCATCTGTCCCTAGAACTTGCTTTGTAGACCAGGCTTTCTTCAGTCTCACAGAGATCCACCTGCTTCTGCCACCCGAGTGCTGGGAATAAAGGCGTGTGCCACCACACCTGCCATTGGCTGCCATAGAATCCCCGCTATGTACTCAGGTAGGGGTTGAGACCTTAGCAAACCTGAGAGTACCAAGATCCAGCCTCACCGTCATAGTGATCAACCCCAAGTAGCACCATGCCCAGCCCCCTACTAATGGGGACAATGCAAAGCCCCTCCCACATTGTCTAGGCTAGACCTCGCTGCCTTACAGTAGGGGCTAGGACCTTAGCAGACTGTCTTGAGTGTCTAGATCTGACCTCCCTGTGGTGTTAAGCTCCCGGAAATTGCTGGATGCCCAACCTGCATTGGGACCAGGTGAAGCCCCAGGTCTAGACCTCTGTGCCCTTAGCAGACTGTCTGAGAGGGCCCAGATCAGGTCTCCTGTGGTGGTGAAGTCTCCAAAATCACACAATGTCCAGCCTCCTGTACTGGGACCAAGTGAACCCACCCACTTTACAATGTCCTAGAACTCTCTGCCCACTGTACGGGCCCAGACCACAGCAAACTACCTGAGACTGCCTGGATCCAGCCTCTGTGTGGTGCTGAGCTTCCCTAATCCTGCCATGCCCAACCCCCTAATTGGGACCATGTGAGACGCCATTTCGCTTCGCCAGGGCTAGAACTCTCTGCCCTACAGTAGGGGATGAGACCTTAACAGATTGCTTGGGGGGCCAAAATCGGGCCTCCCCTTAGCAAAATTCACAAATTATTCTTTGAGTGTCTGATAGTAGGCATCCAGAGGTCAGAGTGAGCCTGAATGTATCTTACTGGAGTCTGAATTGGGCCTCTGTGGGAGCTCCTGAGTAGCTGATATGAAGTAATCAGTTCCTTCCAATATAAAATCTGAGAGAACTGAAACCTAGACCAACCACCTTTACATACCCAATAAGAACACAGCCAAGGCTCACCAATGATACAAACAGAAGCAGGCTTCAACAAAGGAAAGCATGTGTTTCATATATGAATCAGAAACAGAAAAAGAAATCCACATGCCAAAAAGGCAATGGAAAAACAGTAATGTGAAAAACCAAAACCACATGTTCCCACCAGTCCTATAGAAGAGTTCTACAAGGAGAACCCCCTAGAGGTAACCCAGGACACAGAATTTAAAAGGACAATCATAAACAATTCCAAGCATTCTATCAGACCACAATGCAATAAGCTTACAATCAACACAAGAAGCCCTACGAACTACACAACCTCATGGAGACTGAACAACACACTCCGGAATGATGAGTGGGTCAAAGGAGAAATTAGAAGGCAATAAAAGTATTCTTGGAATTCAAAGAAAAGCACAATACAACACAATAAAACCTCTGGGACACTTTAAGAGCAGTCATAGAGGGAAGGAGGTCTACATTAAAAAAATCAGAAAGAGCACAAATAAATGACTTAACATTCCAACACAAGTCTCTGGAAAGGCAAGGACAACTAGCAGATGAGAATAAATAACAAAAATCATAGCAAAAATTAATGATGTAGAAGCCAAACTATACAGAGAATCAATGAATCTAAGAGCTGGTTCTTTGAAAAGGTAAACACTATAGACCCTTAGCCCAGTTAACCAAAAGAAAGAGCAAATTGAAATCAATAAAATCAAAGATGAAATGGAAATCATCACAAAAGACACCCAAAAAATCCAGGTTCCATTTAGAATGATGTTACAAAACCTGTAATCTATTAAAAGAAATGGATGAATATCTAAAATCATGGGAACCACAAAAGCTCAACCAAGAAAAGATCAACAGTTTAATCAGATCCATGACATAAAAGGAATGTAAACAGTAATACAAAACCTGCAGCCTAAACCCCCCAGGCCCAGATTGATGTACAGCAGAATTCTACCAGACATTTAAATAGATTTGCAAACAATACTAATTAAACATTCAAAAAGATAGAAATAGAGAACTCCCAAATTCCTTCTGTGATACTCTAATACCAAAACCAACTAAAGACACAACAAACCAAAAGTATAGAACAATATCCTTAATGCAAAGAAATGCAAAAATTAGAAACAAAATACATGCAATCACCATATAGACATACATCAAAAAGTTCATCCAGAAATATCAAGTAGGCTTTATTCCAGAGATGCAGGGCTGGTTCAACATATGGAAGTCAATAAACATCATGAATCCAATAAATAGACTCAAAGACAAAAACCACATTGTCATCTCAATAGATGCAGGAAAGTCTTTTGACAAAATTCAGCATGTATTTATATGTTCAGAGTCCTAGAGGGACCTGGACTGGAGGGAACATACCTCAACATAATTAAAGCTATATACAGCAAACCCACAGCCAACCTCATTCAAAGCGAAAAAACTGGAAGCATTATCATTAAAATCAGGAACCAGACAAGGATGTCCACTATCTCCACTCCTTTTCAACATTGTGCTTGAATGTCTTGCTAGAGCAGTAAGACAAGAGAAGGAAATTAAAGGAGTACTAATTGGAAGAGGTCAAAGTATCCCTTTTTGCAGATGATATGATACTATACATAAGAGATCCCAAACGTTCCACCAGAAAACTCCTAGAACTGATCAACACTTTCAGTAAAGTGGCAGGTTACAAAATTAATCTACAAAAATCAATAGCCTTTCTATATACCAATTACAAGCAATCAGAGAAAGAGTACAGGGAAACCCTCCCATTTACCATAGCCTCAATAAAATAAAATGAACTCTCAGAATTAACCTGACCAAAGATAGCAAAGATCTTTACACAAAAAAATTAAAATCTTTAAACAAGGAGATTGAGGAAGACTCAAGATGGAAGGACCGCCCATACTCATGGATTGGAAGAAATAATATTGAGAAAATGACCATCCTATCAAAAGTAATATATAGAATCAATGTTCTCGCAATCAAAATCCCCATGACATACCTCACAGAATTAGGAAAAAAAATCCTTAAATTCATAGAGAAGCACAAAAGACCCTGGATAGCCAAAGCAACCCTGAGCAAAAAGAACAATGCTGGGGGAATCTATACCAAACTTTACTACGGAGCTATAGTCATAAAAACAACATGGTACTCACACAAAAATACAGAGATCAATGGAACATAAGGGAAGACCCAAACCTGAGCACATGCAATTTCAGTCACCTGATATTTGACAAAGGTGCCTAGAATGCACAATGGCGGAAAGACAGCAGCTTCAGCAAAAGCGCCGGCAAACTTCATCTCCACCTGCAGAAGAATGAAACTAGAGTCTTATCTTTCACCTTGCACAAAAGTCAACTCGAAATGGATCAAAGACCTCTGTGTGAAACAGGAAACTCTGAAACTGATAGAAGAAAACATTGGTAGTAACCTACAAGATATAGGTGTAGGAAAGGACTTCCTAAATCAGACACCAGATGTGCAGGAATTAAGGAGAACAGTCAACACATGGAACATCATTAAAGTAAAAAGCTTCTGTAGAGCAAAAGAAACAATTAAGAAAGTGAAGAGAAAACCCTGAATGGGAAAAAATATTCACCAGTGATACATCTGACAGAGGTTTAATATTCAGAATATATAAAGAACTCCAATTGTTCCCAGCAATTTGAAATATGGCATTTTGTATGATACAGCTGGAATCTGAACTATTGGAGCCTACAATCAAGAAAACACATGACCCAATGAAAAGATGGGCTAAAGATCTAAACAGAGAGTTCTCTAAGGAAGAAATAAAGATGCTAAGAAACATCTTAAAATGAGTTCAACATTGTTAGTAATTAGGGAAATGCAAATTAAAACCACCTTAACATTTTATTTAACCCCAGTCAGACTGGCTAAGATCAAGAGAACAAATGATTCCAAATGTTGTCGAGAATGTGGAGAAAGGAGAACATTCATTCACTGCTGATGGGATTGTAAACGCATGCAACCCCTTTGGAAAGCAGAGTGGAGAACTCTTAAAAATAAACCTACTGCCGGCCATGGTGGGGCACGCCTTTAATCCCAGCACTTGGGAGGCAGAGGCCTGTGGATCTTTGTGAGTTCAAGGCCAGCCTGGTCTACATAGTGAGTTCCAGGCCAGCCCACACTACAGTGAGACCCTGTCTCAAAAACACCAAACAAACAAACCTACCATATTACCCAGCTATACCACTCCTTGGCATATACCCAAAGGTCTCATCCTATTGCAGAGACACTTGTACAACCATGCTTGTTGCTGCTCTTTTGACAGTAGCTAAGAGATGGAATCAACCTAAGTGTTCCTCACCTGACCAGTGATTAACGAAAATGTGGTACATTTACACAATGGAGTTCTACTCTGTTGTAAAGAAAGATGAGATAATGAAATCTGCAGGTAAATGGATGGATCTAGAAACGGTTATAGTAAGTGAAATAGCACATGCTCAGAAACACAAATGACGTATACTCTCCCTCATTTGTGGATCCTAGCACCAAATCTTTATAAGACAGTACATATCCTGATGTAAGTGGAGGAACTAAGAAAATGGAAGGGAACCAGGGAGATAAAGGGAAAGAAGGAACCTGAGAGAGAATAGTAGGAGACAAGTGTGGCCGTATGTCCAGTCCGCCTTCACGGTTGTTGCCGCCACTGCCCAATCACGGATCCCAGGGCTGGTGAGGAGACTCAGCAAGTCACATTCAGACACAGGAGACCAGGTTCAGTGCTGCAGATCTACTTTATTGAGGAATTTACACACTTATATAGAGTTCCTGGACCAATCAGACAAGGATACAATGACTATGCCATATATGGGCAACCCTGGTTCCTGGACCAATCAGACAAGGATACAACGACTATGCCATTATATGGGCAGCCCTGGTTCTGGTAAATCATGTGGCCATGGCTGTTGTTATGCCCACATGCTGCAAGCTGTAAGTAAACCAAAACCTGGAATTTCAAGGGGTGGCGACTAGGGAGTGGCGAGCCTTAAGCATCAGCCCTGCGACTTGCCAAATTGAGCGATAATCACAAAGTGTAACTCGATAATCACAAGGTGTTCCTCGTTGCTCCAATGGTCAGGCCATTGCCTCAGGCCTGCTGTATGGCTTTCATTAGGACTTCCACTGTAGGCTCAAGCCTGTCTCCCACATCTCCCTCTTTCTTTTTCCAAAGAAGCAGTAAGTGCTAGAAGTATAGCCAAGTGAGGGTATCGGCAATGTAGGAACTTATCACGGATTTTATTGCAGAGAGGTCAGTAGGCCCTTCCCAATAGATGATGTTGGTAGGTAGCCAAATAAGAGCAGGTGGGCCTACCAGGCGAGCATATGTCTCCCTATGTTCCCATCAATTGGAAGGCATTTTGTATGGTACAGCTGGAATCTGAACTATTGGATAACAACCAAAAGTAGGGAGTCCAGTACTGGCATTATTGGACCAGAAGGTAGGTAAATAGTACACATCCCCGGCCATAGAAAAAACCATAGGGGGAAAAGGAATGGCAGCCCATATGGTTGTTGCATGAACCTGAGAATTTGATGTAATAATAGTGCACATAATAAGAAACATAGACAAGGGATTCCCTCTAGTTTGAGGATTTTGGTTAGCAATACTCTCTGCCTGTGAAATGAGATGCCTAAGGTCTCCCCAGGTTATTGCATGTGCTGTTGGGGCTGGTTGCTTCCGTGGTCTGTGGCAGTGGACTTGTCTCTCGGTGGCCTGTAGTTTTGTCCCCTGGGTCATTTCCTCTAGGGTCAGGGCCACCATTTCCAGAGTCAGTGGCTGTGGAGGGGGGTTTCCATTGTAGGCAATTCTATTATTTCGGGCTGGAACATTGTCTGGAAAAACACAAGCATAGCCTTGCCCTTGGGTTAGTAGTAAATGTGGACCCTTCCATTCTCCTGTGAGCGGGTCTTTCCAATGAACCATAGGGGCAGGAGTGGGGTTGGTGTATGCTCCCCAGTGCTTTATAGCAGGTGGGAGACCATTGGTGTCAAATTTTAGAGAGTTCAAGACAAATAAGGCTTGTTGTATAACAAAATTAGGATCTTATAGCAAGGACCTCTGTTTTTGTCTCCCCCTATTTTTGTATTTGTTTAATAAGTGTTTGATGGGAGCAATCAATAATACCCTGGCCCTGAGGATTGTAAGGGATAGCAGTTATGTGTTTAATATTCCAGTCAGTACAGAATTGGTGGAAGACTGCAGAAACATAACAAGGGCCATTGTCTGTTTTTATTTGCCAGAAGACCCCTATGAGGATCATAGCATGTTTAACAGTTTTTATAGCATGGGCAGCAGTCTCGCCAGAGCAGGCCAAGGCAAAATGAATATTGGACTAAGTATCAATAATAAGATGGACATATTTAAGCTTTCCAAAGGATGGAAAATTTGTTAGGTCCATTTGCCAGATTTTATTAGGGCTAAGCCCTCTAGGGAGGGTTCCTGTAGGTTGTAGTGGTCCTAAAGGTATAAGGAGGGCACAAGAGGAGCAAGCATGAACCAAATGTTTGCAGCTCTGTATCGGTAGAGTAGGCATGAATCTATGTATAGCCTGGGGGGAAAGATGGAATTGAGCATGTAGATCCCTAGCTTGTTGTAGGATAGTGGGATCCAAGGTAGCAGTCATTACTAGTTTACCAATGATAGCATTGCCTTCTGGTAAAAGTCCTGGAAGATTAGTATGGGAGTGTAGATGTTGAACATACCAGGGGGTAGGGTGTTTGTTTGTCGAGTAGCAGTTGTAAGGAGGAGAGTAGTAAATCAAGGGGGCTAGTGCAAGGCCTAAAGACTGCGAAAGTTAAGCTTTGTGTGGTCTGGACCACATAAGCACTGTCTGAAAATATATTGCATGGGGTTGTGGGAAAGTCTTGAAAAGACTTGTAACATAGCGGACAACTCTCCAAATTGTCCTGATCCCTGAAATGAAAGGATCTTTTGCAAAGAGAGCTGTCCTGCATGGAAGACCACATAACCAAATTTATGTTTGCTGGAATCTGTGAAGATTAGAGGAGCCTCAGGAAGGGGTTTGCATTTCGGAAGTGCCTGGGGAAATAAAGACAAAGGAAGCTGACTTATTCCTTGGAGGAGCCTATGTTTGGGGTAATGATTATCATATTTTCCCTGATAAGGTAGTAGGAGACTTTGAAAACCAGGATTATCAAGAAACAATGTTTGGGGCATGGGAAGTGGAAGCAGGAGGACCAGCGACTCTGGGTCACAGCCATAGAAAAGGTGGGAGGTTTGAACGAGCTTAAGGGCTATAATTGCCCAGACCTCAATTACAGGAGTAAATTTATGTAATTGACTCCAAGAAGAGTGGACCCATATCAGTCGTCCCTGGGCCTGCCAGAGTGCTCCTATAGGGGTGTTCTTTGTTGGAATGACTAAAGCCTGGATAGGCAGTCCAGGTTGTACCCTATTAACAAATGCTTGAGATAAGTGTGTATTTATTATTGCTGTAACATGTCGAGCCACAGGTGGGACTTTGCAGGGAATGGAGGCTGTATCAGCGCCTGGCA
>NW_008359093.1:52326-54356 GCF_000622305.1 Nannospalax galili | reverse complement strand
AGAATAGTGTAATCCCTTCTGTGGACATGGGTAGAAAGCCCCATATCCAATTTATGTTGCCACAGAGGGTCTGTGCCTCAGAGAGGGTGATCTTATCCAGTAAGGTAAGAGCAAGAGCTATAGGGCGGATGACATCCTGGATAGAATGGCCCAGAAAGGTATATGGGGCATGCAACTGAATTTTATCTGCAGCAATAGTGGGGCCCAGTGCTCAGAGATTTGTTTTAAGTTTTTGAAAAGCTCCTTGTAGGATCTTAGGGTCCTTATGAGCAATAAGAATGTCATCCATATAGTGTAAGATATACACCTCAGTCAACAAAGGCCTGAATGCATGGGCCACATAATATTGGCAAAGGTAGGGCTGTTTTTCATGCCTTGTGGAAGGACTTTCCATTGATAACATTGGACTGGGAGACATTGGACTGGGAGATTATGGTTAGTGGCAAGCACAGAAAAAGCAAAATAGGGCTTCTCATCATCATGGAGAGGAATAGAAAAGAAGCAATCTTTTATATCTGCCAGGGGTTTGAGCCAGTGACCCCCAGGCAGTGATGCATAAGCACGCCGTTCGCCAGCCCACACTGCCCCCAATACCCAGGGACACTCAGACGCAACAGGGAGTCTAGTCAGGCAGGGACTCATTTATTACAGGTGTTACAAAGCTTATAAAGGCACCTGGAAATCCCCCCTCACCCCCTGAGGGTGTATCTTAAGGATGGTCAAGCACTGAACATGCACTCCTCACTATCTCCTTCCTCTAATCTTATGCATTTTTGCCTGTCTTAGGTTGTGTCACCTCTGACCAAGCCTTGCCCGTCATTGGACCATTCACCTGGCCATGTTCATGTCCTGTCTTAGGATTGCTTGTCATGGGAAATTTTACCCATCCTTGGCTAAAAATGCATCATGATTAAGGGCAGCCGTGTGGATAATGCCAGCCCATGACAGTCTTAGTCTCTACCTAACTTGGTTAGCCAAGCATGGGCAAATGGAGGGGGCCCTGGGGGGGTCTGTAATCATGAGGAGGGGGGCCAGAGGCTGACTGGCAATGAAGCCAAAGAACTGGGTCCTTTACCTTAGATGGATATAAATAAAGGGAGGAATTTTGTCTCATGAACTATTGTCCATGGACCACCATGCTAGTAGTGAGATCCTGGCCTACCCACTTAAGGTTTTTCACAGGCACCCATGTGGGGTTTGAATCTCCTGTAGGGTAGACACAACCAAAGCCTCGACCCATGGTTAGCAATGGACCTGGGCCTTTCCATTGCCCCATAATGGGGTCCTTCCATTTTACCTGTACCTCAGGTCTCTGCTCCTGTCATCCCCAATGCTTCTGAAACCGGGATTCCAACTGATTTTTTTGAAAATTAAGAACATTAATAGTGAATAAGGTCATACCCAACTGTTGGTGGGGGTGCTTATTCCCCCTTTTTGTTTTTGTAATTGAATTTTTTAAGTTTTGATGGTTGTGTTCTACAATGGCTTGACTTTGGGGATTGTAGGGAATTCCTGTATTGTGTTGAATTCCCCAAAGTGAAAAGAAATCTTGTAAATTTTTACTCACAGAACATGGCCCATTATCAGTTTTAATTCTTTGGGGAAATCCCAACATAGTAAAGCACTGGAGAAAATGAGACTGAGCATGTTTAGACTTCTCTCCTGTATGAGCAGTAGCCCAACAGGCATGTGAAAATGTGTCAATGGACACGAAAATATACTTAAGCTTTCCAAAAGGAACATAGTGTGTGACATCCGTTTGCCACAAGGAATTGGGCTTGAGTCTCCTGGGGTTTACCCCTGGCTGTTGCAGAGGCAGTACCTGTAGAGAGGGTTGACAAGACTTACAGGTATGTACAATCTTCTTTAGGTCCTTGATGGGAACTTGAGGAAATCTCTTATGGAATCCCCACCAATTTATATGAGTGAGGTTATGTAAACCCTTAGCTTCATTCAGGTCTGCTGACAGGACCTGGGTGGAAGCCCCCTTGTCTGCCTCTGCATTGCCTTGGGATAAAAGCCCAGGCAAT
>NW_008359093.1:30129-51980 GCF_000622305.1 Nannospalax galili | reverse complement strand
GGATTCTCATCTGCCCCTGGGTATACTACCACTGCAGCTCCAAATCTGCCTCTGTCAGTGAAAACATTGTAGGCTTTTACTAAGGGCACCCTGACAAAGAGCTGGGGAGCATCCCAACAGAGGGCGTGAGAGGAGTTCACCCATTTATGAATGCCATAATGACAGTCCAAATTCCCCCAGGAACCCTTCCAAGGCTATGGCCACTCGGTTATTATTTCTGCAGAGCCATTCAAAATCCCTAAGCCAATAAGGGATAACAATTTTAAGAGGGTCTATGCCATAATGTCCCAGAGCTACATCATGTCCTTTCTCAATCAGGTCAGCCAATTGATCCATGGGTGTATAAACCCGCGGTATACCTCCCAGAGAGGCATACATCCATTGAAGGGGCTTCCTGTCCTGTGTAAGGACGGATATCATCAGGGTCTCACCAGAGAGTACCCATAACTCAAGATCTTTACTAGGCGTGTATCGGGCAAGTTGGGCTCGGTCCAGGGCATCCTGGACCTCATGTAAGATGTCCAGGTGTTGAGGAGCCAGGTGAATTAGGTCTGAAGGCTGTTTCCCTACTAGGAACTGAAACAGTGGTCTTAAAGTGTCATTGAGAATAGGCATCCAGGCTCATAGCCAATTAATTTCTCCAAATAATTTTTGTAGCTCTGTCAGGGTTATGGTGGGCTTGACAGCCAGTTGTGGTTTTAAAGGACTTACTCCTTCCAAAGAGAGTATGGTTCCCAGAATTTTAAAGGGAGCAATAGTCTGTATTTTATCAGCGGATAAATGGAGTCCACCTGTCTGTAGACATTTCTGAGTAACCTTATATAATTCTAGTTGTTGGGGACTTGGAGCTCCCAAGATTATATCATCCATATAAATGTACACAGTAGCATGTGGCAGCAAGTGAGCAGGCCTCAAAAGGGTCCTCACATAGCTTTGGCAGAATGCTGGGCTATTGGCCATACCTTGGGGTAAAACAGTCCATTCATACCTCTCATCAGGCATTTTAAAGTTGGTGGAAGGTACAGAGAAAGCAAATTTTTCACAATCCTTGGGTTGTAGAGGGATAGAAAAAAAACTTTAATATCTATAACTATAAGAAATAAATCTGAGGGAATAGCAGGGATCCAGGGCAGCTCCCTTAAGGGTGTACCCACTAGGGTCATTCTGGCATTGACTTTACGCAAGTCTTGCAACATTCTCCATTTGCCAGAGGCTTTCTTAATAACAAAGACAGGTGTGTTCCATGGACTTAAGGCCAGATGTGGCCCAACCATAATTGTTCCTGCACAATTTCCTTTAAAGCCTATAGCTTTAACTCAGGCAATGGCCACTGCTCCACCCATACTGGCACTCCAGGGGACCACCGGATAGCCAGAACCTGAGAGGCAGTGGCCCTTAGAATTGGGGGGGGGGGGCGTTGCTGGTTAGGGCTCCAATTTCTCCCAGAGAGGTCAAGGTTATCATGGGCTGTGACATCATCATAAAAGGCGTGATCATCTGTGGTAAGGACCACACCCATGTCCTCCGGGATATCTTGACCCTACATGTTTGGGGAGACATTGGCCACTATGGGAGTGAGAGTCTCCTCTGATGGGGTGTATCCTCCCACACCTAGGATTCAGGGCCCAGAAACTAGGTGCCTTTGTGATGGGACCTCCTCCTTTCTAAGAATGGTTCTATCATCCCCTGTGTCCACTAGGCAGCAAAACCTCCTGCCACCTATTTCAAGATCCATCTTGGGCCTTACACCAGGGATAATAGGGACTGCCCAATTCACCATAGGTTTTTCTCTACCAAACCCTCCCGAGGGCATTGTAAATGTAGCCGATCATGGGGAAGTCCTCCTTTGTCAACGGGGCTGGAGGCTGCCCCCCACTTAGTTTAAAGGCTTTCCTTCAATATCAAATCTGGATTTACAATCCTTCTGCCAATGGAGCCCTTTGCAACACCAGGGACAGGGCATAGATGGGTGTCTTTTTGATACCTCACCTCCAGGCTTAGGCCAGTTCTCTCACTGAGAGCAATTTCTTTTAATATGGCCAGTCTGGCCACAGCCAAAACATGGGCCTTCTATCCCTCTAGGCCCCATTGTTACCTGCTGTCCCAGATTAAATGAATTAAATGCCTGGGTTAAGGCATGGGTCAGAGCCTCTGTTTGCATCTGTAAGACAGCAGCCATGGCTTTGGTTTGCCCCCTCTGGGTTCCCACCTCCTTGGAGGCAATTATCCATTGTTCCATGGACCTGTCCTTAAGGCCAGCACAGGCGGTCTTGTGATCAGCATCCATTCCATCCCATACCAAGAGTTTAGTGAATTGCTCCCTCAATGGGCCTGGGGGTAATTTTCATTTTAAGCTCTTCTCTACTCTGTCTATAAACTCGTAGAGGGGTTCACCAGGCTTTTGATTAATCCCTGCAAGGGGGGATTAGGTAGGCCCTTCGTCCAATTTTCTCTAAGCATTTAATCCTATGACCCTGACCTGTTCTGTATATGGGGCTGGAATGCCCAACTGTTGCTCCCCTGTGGCATGACAGTCACTTGAACCAGTCAACATCCCAAAAGTAATGGGGACCGGTGGGTTGGCACTTGCATTCCTCTCAGCCTGTATCCTGCATTCCTCCTTAAAGAGGGCACACCATTTAATATATATAGGGCTAGGAAGGACTGCTTTGGAGAGGTCCAGCCAATCCTTTGTAGTACACTGCTGATGAGCCAAGACTTGGAGGAGAGTTTCTACCCAGGGTGATCCTGGGCCATCCTCAGCCACCACTTTTTAAAATTCCTTTAAATCCTTTGCCTCCCAGGGATACCAGAGGTCAGGGCGTGTGCCTCCTGGGCTACATTAATAGGATATGCTTCCACCCGTGGCCTCACAGAAGCCTCCTGAGTGGAGCCAGAATCCTGGAAATGGGGATGGTTTTCATGGGGTTCAGGAAGCCCTGAAGCTGGCCAGGGCACACCCGAGGTGCCACTTGTTACTTTGACTGCCTTTGGTTTCACTTCTGTTGCATTTCTGCATTCTTCCTCAAACTCTTCCCATGATTCCCATGCCGAGGTTTCTGAAGGCTCATCAGGAGGTGGCACCAAGGGCTTAGGGCTCTTAGGCTGAAAGCATGCCTTTAAGGCTGAAATAATAGGGTAGAACTCCAGCGGCAGATCAACCCCCAATTGAACCTCCCTTTGACGAGCTAGACAGTCAACACTGTTGCATTTCTGCATTCTTCCTCAAACTCTTCCCATGATTCCCATGCCGAGGTTTCTGAAGGCTCATCAGGAGGTGGCGCCAAGGGCTTAGGGCTCTTAGGCTGAAAGCATGCCTTTAAGGCTGAAATAATAGGGTAGAACTCCAGCGGCAGATCAACCCCCAATTGAACCTCCCTTTGACGAGCTAGACAGTCAACATGTTCCCATGTATCCCCAGTATAAACATTAGCCCCAAGTAGCCAGGGAGCCAAATGAATCGCCTCTGCCCAAACCTTTTGAGCTATGGGATCTGACAAATCCAATCCCCTGCTTTTAAGCATATCTCTCAGCACTTTAAGCGCTGGGTCTTCAAACTTAAAAGTTGCGTGACCCATTTTTAGGGTCTTGCTTACCCCGAACTTCTTCTGATTGGCCCTAATCCATTTCCCTTCTTTCTTTCTTCTTTCTTTTCTTCTTTTCACCTTCCTTCAAGCACCACGCTGAGCGCCAGCTGCTGGGGGTTCGAACCAGCGACCCCTGGGGAGGTGATGATTGGGGATAAGTAAGCACGCCGTTTGCCAGCCCATGCCGCCCCCAGTACCGGGGACACTCAGACGCAACAGGGAGTCTAGTCAGGCAGGGACTCATTTACTACAGGTGTTACAAAGCTTATAAAGGCACCTGGAAATCCCCCCTTCCCCCCGAGAGTGTATCTTAAGGATGGTCACGCGCTGATCATGCACTCCTCAGCAGTGCGGAAGTATTCTTCAGACTTTCAAAGCAAGCCAGGCCGCACCCCTAGCAACTTCCTTTCGAACCTATGCAAGGTGGGACCTTTAGGTCCACACAATATCTATTATAATGATTGCACATTTTTTAGGAATAGCGGTTGGGTGTGGCAGTCCTGGTTGTAATATCCCCGGGGTTCCATTTGATCATTGACAGCCCTTAAATCATGTAGAAGTATCCAATTTCCTGATTTTTTTTGAATGACAAAAATAGGGGAATTGTGGGGGTTAAGAGAGGGCTCTCTATGACCCAAGGAAAATTGTTCCTGGATTATTGTAATCAAGTGGGTTAACTTATGGGAAGGAAGAGGCCACTGCTCCACCCATAGTGGAGCCTTCGTTTTCCAAGTTAGTTTAATGGAGGGTGGTTTGGGCAAAGGGGCAGTGTCCGCTAGAATTGGGGGTAGGGGCTAGATGAGTTTTCTGTCCATTGGTTAGTTATGCAATCATCATAAAAGGCCTTGTCATCAGTGGTTAGAACAACATCCACGCTAGTAAGAATATCACTTCCCCACAAATTATGAGGAAGTCCTGTGGCTAAAAGTGGCTTGATTGTTCCATTGTTGCCATCCGGATCAGTCCAGACCACAGGACGTTGGATCTGCTGAGTTTTTTGTAAACCTCCAATCCCCCTGTACGGGGAGTCCAGGCCTGCAATGCCAGTGCCTCCTCCTGTCTGATTATTGTAACATCAGCTCCCGTAACAATTAAGCCTTTAAATCTATGTCCATCCAGGGTAAGCTGCATTCTAGGCTTATGTAAGTCAATAAGCACTATCCACTAAATATGGGGTATGGGAGCCTCTATTTCCTCCCTTTGGGGCGGAGCTGAGAGGTGCCCCACTGGCCGTTTAAAGGCCCCCTTTTTATGGGGTTGCTGCCCACATCCATCTTAGACCTGCATTCTCTTGCCCAATGAAATCCTTTATGGCACTTTGGACATTTGGATGGAGGAATTTGGCTTTCTTGGCCTCTTTGATAAGTTTGTTGGGACAGTTTTGAGACCAATGGCCCTGTCCCCCACAAATCCAACATTTGTTTTTATCTGTACTCATTGAAGACTGTTGAGCAGCCAGAGCCTCTGCAAGAGCAGTGGCATGGGCCTGAGCTGTCCAAACATCCCGACAGGCTAGAATCCATTCAGACACATACTTGTGTCTTACAGGTCCTATAGCCAGGCGACACTCAGTAGAGCAGCCTTCATATACAACATCCTTAAGCAGGGCATTAGCACTTCCCCAATGACTTATTTTTCTGTTTATTCTCTGTTGGCACCTTTCAACAAAGTCAGAGAAAGTCTCGCCTGGCTTTTGCACTAGTTTGGTTAATTTAGTATCACTACGCACTGGCATACTCCAATAGGCACACAGTGCACAGAGTCGAACCTGTTCAAAATAGCAAGGAGGTCCCTGTGCCTGAGTCTGAGGAGTCTCATAATTGCCTCGCCCTACCAGGGCATCAAAACCTATGTTTTGAAGATTAGCACATCTGTTGAGGTCTGCTTATGTTCACATTCATCCTGATAAGTGACCTTCCATAAGAGGAAGTCACCTCCTTGCAAGCATGCACGATTGACAATGTTGCCAATTGTAGGGGATATTGGCCACATAACTGATTGTATCCAGAAGTTGACCGAACCAGGGAGAATGGATACCATCCTCAAGTGCCATTTGTGCAGCTTTTTTTAAGGTGTCATGGGAATAAGGATTCCAAACATTTGGATTTTGCTGGCCCTGAACAATGGTAACAGGAAAAAACTGTGGGATGTCCCCTCCCATTCCAGACAAAAGGGAGGTTGGTGGAAGAGTTTTCCAGACTTCCTCCCCAAGGGGGGTTGTAAAGGGGAGGGGCTCCCTCGCAGGCACCATATGATGGTGGCATATGTCCATCATCCTGTAATGGTGGGGAAAGGGCAGGGCAATTTCCTGTTTTTTACTAAGAGTGTCATCAAGACATTGTTTTTGCTCTCTTGAGTCTTCAACACTAAATACTTCCTTTTTGTCAGAGCGAGGCTCTGGTAGTTTCACTTTTGTTGAGAACACTCAGGCCAAGCTGTCCTCAGTGTCCTGTTGTTGAATTTGTTTATCTATCTCCTTTAAAATAAGATTGTCTTGCTCAGAGGAGTCAGGAGGGACTCCCTGAAGAGAGATCAGAATGGCAGTTACAATAGGATAGAATGATCCAGACTGTGAGTGTCCCTCTCTGACCTCCCTTTTTCTTGCTAAAAATAATACACGAGCAGGAGGATTCCTGCTAAAAATTGTTTTCCTGCTAAAAATAACACAGGATCCCAGCAGGAGGATTCTGGAGACCAAGGGGCAAGAGCTAATACTTCATTTAGCACCTTAGCTACATCCTTTTCTGTTATCTTAATTCACCTGCGCCTGACGAGAGAAACCAATACTGTGGCACAGGGGCCGGTGGCAGCTCAATGACTATTCCCCATTCTGTAGGTAACTTACCCTGCAAGACATACCCAGAGGGACTCAGGAGCCACTTAAGGAGATGATCAGCGGAGACAGGAGGGACATGCCAAACTGAAGACTGCAAGCCAAAAGAGCAAGGACGCAAGGATGAGGGGAGTGATCACCCACTGTGAAAAAGGGGTGAGAAAGAGGGCATTCCATGCTCAAACCATAGTCCCACATTGGGCGCCAGCTGTGGCCATCCGTCCAATACACCTTCACAATCATCGTCGCTGCCCAATCCTGGACCCCAGGGCTGGTGAGGAGACTGTGTCAGCGGAGCCACATTTAGACACATGAGACCAGGTTCAGTGCTGCAGGTGCTGCAGATCTATTTTATTGATGAATTTACAAGCTTATATAGGGTTCCTGGACCAATCAGACAAGGATGCAATGACTATGCCATATATGGGCAACCCTGGATCCTGGACCAATCAGACAAGGATGCAATGACTATGCCATATATGGGCAACCCTGGTTCCTGGACCAATCAAAAAAGGATGCAACGACTATGCCATATATGGGCAACCCTGGTTCTGGGACCAGTCAGACAAGGATACAACGACTATGCCATATATGGGCAGCCCAGATTCTGGTAAATCATTTGAACATGGCTGTCGTTACGCCCATGGGCTGCAAGCTGTAGATAAACCGAAATGTGAAATTTCAAGGGGTGGCAATTAGGGAGTGGCAAGCCTTAAGCATCAGCCCTATGACTTGCCAAATGGAGTGATAATCACAAGGCATTCCTCATGGCTCCAGCAGTTGGGCCATTGCCCCAGGACTGCTGCATGGCTGTGATTATGACTTCCACTCTAGGGTCAAGCCTGTCTCCCACAGACAGGTGTTACTAAGGGAGAAATGTGTGGTACTGTGAACCTAGCCAAATACACATTAGCTGGAGAAGTCATAGATCTTAGAGAAAACCCCAAAGCTGTCACATCCCTAGACAAATGTAATTTTTTCCTAGGTGCAAAATATGGATCCTTCAATTTATAGACAATATTCCAGGCACCACCCATCAAAGAAGCTTCTTTTTCAAGAGACAGACATAACTACAGAGTTCCACAACTGGTCACACACAGAGATTGTCAGTGAATTGCCCAAGTCTAAGTGGGACATAGGAGAAGGGATGAAGCAAACACTAATACATTGCTCAGTTCTCCTCAATGAAGCTCCCTCATGCAACAGAGGGCCAGGAAAGCCATAGGTCACAAAGGGCTAAAACTCAGAGAATAAGAGTCTGCAGAGTGTGGGTCCTTGGACAGGGCTCCTATGGCAAAACCCACCCACCCAGGGCTCAGGGACCATTGCGGAAGAGGGGGCAGAAAGGTTGTAAGAGTCAGGGAGGACGTGTATGACCACATGGAAATAGTCCTATAAGCTCTTGGGTCTCTTCTCATACACACTTACAGCAATGGTGTCAGCATGCACAAGACCCATGTAAACTTAAGGAGACAAAAACCCAGCACAGAATTGTGGAAATGAGCAGCAGGCCCCAATCTTAGTCAAAGAATTATTGGCAGCTGATTAACTGCTGGGTAAGGAAGAGCTAATCTTCTTAAAGAGAGGGACTCTAGATAAGCACACTAGATCCATCTGGGGACACTAACATTACATGATAGACCTTAACACAAAAGACAGAATGTATGAACTCCTTTGGGGGAGGGAGCTATAGAAGGGTGCCAAAGGGGAAGGAGGTAATAAAGATGATTTTCTGTATAAAATGAAAATTCAATAAAAAATTAAAAAATAAACCTACAAGCTGGGTGTGGTGGTGCACACATTTAGTCCCAACACTCAGGAGGCAAAGGCATGCAAATCTGGGTGATATTGAGCAAGGCCAGCCAGGTCTACATAGCAACTTCCATGCCAGCTCTGGCTACAGGGAGACCCTATTTCAAAACGACCAAAAACCAAAATGAAATAAAATAAACCTACCCACTCTTGCTATTTATATTGAATATTCTCTATATTCAAAATTTGACATTGGCTTGACAGGAATTAAATCTTTTTGTAAAAAAAAAAAAAAAAAAAGCAAACTTTCCTACAAAATCAAGGTACAAAATAAGGCTGCCTCTGTCTTTTCACTGAGCCTGAACCTGTTCATAGCAAAGAAACAAAGAAAACAATACAAAGAATCAACAATTCCAAGAGCTGGTTCTTTGAAAACATAAACAAGATTGACAGACCACTAGGCCAGTTAAACAGAAGAAAGAAAGAGCACGTCCAAATCAACAAAATCAGAGATGAAAGGGGAAAACATCACAACAGACACCAGAAAGATACAGAACATTGTAATGGAATACTTTAAAAACATATATGCTACTAAATTTGAAAACCTAAAAGAAATGAACGGATATCTGAAGGCATGGAAACCACCAACACTAAACCAAGAAGAGATTAACAGCTTAAACAGACCCATAACACAAAAAGAAATTGAAACAGTAATACAAAACCTTTTGAATACTCAGGATTCTGTATTTCTTTTCCTATGGTAGAAATATCCCAAACTTACATCACACTAAAATGCATTCTCACTTATCAAAAAAAAAATCCATCTACTGTGATGAATTTTCCTTCTCCATGAATTATTCTTGGAACAATTGGCATTAATGAAGCATTGCTAATGCACTGAACAAAAATATATCCCTTCTACTCTGAGTCAAAGATTGCTATAAATTTTCATGATGTCCTTTATAAATTATAAAATAGGAATGTCAGGGGACCTTTTTTTGAGACAGGGTCTGCCTGTAATCCCAGGCTACCTCAAACTCACCAGCTACACCAGCCTGGCATTGAACTCACAGAGATCTGCCTGTCTCTACCTCCAAGTACCAGGATTATAGGTATGAGTTAGCATGCTTAGTGAAAAGAGGAATTTAGCTGAAGGTCAAACTAGCCTATGTTACCAATTTTGAGAATACAAATGTTTCTAAAGAAGAATTATGTCTATCAAAATATATAACATTTGATGAAAATATAGAAAAATACTTGACATAAATTCTTAAAACTTTTTCTATAATAGTCTTCCTTGTCATATTATAGGGACTGTACTGTGTCCTGTCCTTTTTATTATGGAATTTCCACCTTGAAAAAGATATTTGCATAAATCTTTCCCCCTTCATATGCAAATTAAGATACAATGACTTTGTGCACTTTAGGATTTTCCAAGTCCCGTACATGTATTAACATTTTCACATATTTGCATGATATTTAGAGAATATGTGGCAACTCAATGATACATAGGTTCTTGTCCTAGTTTGTTTCTCCAATGCTGTGAAGAAACACCCTGACCAATAGCAAAGTCCAGAGGAAAGGGGTTATTTGGCTTACATCACCCAGGGTTCATCAGGGAGTCCAAGGTTCGAACTCAGGTCAGAAACCAGGAGGCAGAGGCTGGAGCACTGGCCATGGAAGAATGCTGCTTACTAGCTTGCTCCCCTGGCCCCTGCCCACACTGATTTCTTATACAATACAGGACCACCTACCCAGGAATGGCTCCACCCACAGTGGGCTGGGCCCTCCCACATCACTCAACAATCAAGAAGGTGCCCCATGGACATGGAGCCAGTCAAACAGAAGCAATTCTCCAATTGAGGCTCCCTATTCCAGGTGTGTCAAGTTGACACTAAAGCTATCCAGAACCCTGCTTTATTCACACAGTGTATTCTTTGACAGTAAATAATGAGGTATTTGCCTTTGAATGTTGTGAGACATCTCTGATGTTTCCTAAGACAGAAGCCATTTGTAAATAGTGGCAGACATGTTTTGTTTATGTGTAGGCTTTCTCTACAATAAACATTCTGTAATATTCAACAAGATTGGATGAGAAAGTAAAGGGTTTCTCACAGTAATTATGTTTCTAGTTTCTCACACTTATGAATTAAAGATAAATTTTTATTAGAGATTTTGCAATTTGGGCTTAATTCTAAATTTTCCTTCAGTACACTATGAAGTTTTGTAATATATAAATGTAAGCATTTGAGCACCTTCCAAACTTTTAGATATATCCCTCTAGTATGGATTGTGCTTTGCTTTCTAAGGATTGAGCCAAGGGTAAAGGAACACCACATTCTGTGCAATTGTAAACTATCTCTTTAGTATGAGTTTTTGATAACTGCCACAATAATTAACACAATAATTTGACATATTATTAAAGGAATTGTCACATTCTTTATATTTGCATTGTCTCCTTTTATTGTAAATTCTTTGATGTTCTCTAAGAGTTGAAATACAACTACAGGACTTCTCAAACCTGTTTATTTGTGGGGTTTCTCTCTGGTATGTATTGTCTCATATCTTCCATGGGCTGTAAGTATTGACTTTCCACTAAAGGACTTGTCATATTCTTCACATCTGTTGGGTTTCTCTCCAGTATGTTTTCACTGATGTGCTCTAAGATATTACACATGTCTAATGGACTTGCCAAATTCTTTACATCTGTGGGGGTTCTCTCCTGTATGTATTCACTGATGAGCTCTAAGACTTGATATTTGACTAAAGAGCTTGCCACTGTCTTCACATCTGTAGGGTTTCTCTCCTGTATGTAGTTGCTGGTGTACTCTAAGACTTGACATTTGAATAAAGGGCTTGCCACATTATTCACATCTGTAGGCTTTCTCTCCAGTATGAATTTGCTGAGGTACTCTCAGATGTGACATTTTATTAAAGGCCTTGACACATTTTTCACATTTGTATGGTTTCTCTCCAGTATGTACTCACTGAAGTGCTCTAGGACTTGACATTTGACTAAATGACTTGCCACATTCTTCACATTTGTAGGGTTTCTCTTCAGTGTGTATTCGCTGATGCACTCTCAGAGGTGACATTTTACTAAAGGACATGACACATTCTTCACACCTGTAGCATTTCTCTCCAGTATGTATTCACTGATGTGCTCTAAGATTTGACATATGTCTAAAGAGCTTGACACATTCTTCACATATGTAGGGTATCTCTTCAGTTTGAATTCACTGATGTTTTCTAAGATTTGACATTTCACTAAAGGACTTGTCATATTCTTCACATTTGTAAGGTTTCTCTCCAGTATGTATTTGCTGATGTGGTCTAAGATTTGACATTTGACTAAAGCACTTGACACATTCTTCACATCTGTAGGGTTTCTCGCCAGTATGTATTTGATAATGTGCTCTAAGAATTGACGTTTCACTAAAGTACTTGCCACATTCTTCACATTTGTAGGGTCTCTCTCCAGTGTGTATTCACTGATGTACTACTCTCTGAGGTGACATTTGACTAAAGGACTTGCCACACTCTTCACATCTATAGGGTTTCTCCCCTGTATGTATTTGCTGATGTGCTCTAAAACCTGACATGTGTCTAAAGGACTTGCCACATTCTTCACATCTGTAGAGTTTCTCTCCCATATGGATTCGCTTATGTACTCTGAGATTTGACATTTGACTAAAGCACTTGAAACATTCTTCACATTTGTAGGGTTTCTCTCCAGTATGTATTTCCTGATGTGTTCTAAGTGTTGACTTTTGACCAAAGGACTTTCCACATTCCTCACATCTGTAGGGTTTCTCTCCAGTATGACCTCTCTGATGTAATTTGAACCTTGACATCCAAATAAATGACCTGTCACATTCTTCACAACTATAGGGTTTCTCTCCAGTATGAATATATTTATGCTTTCTAAGATTTGAAACATGTGTATTGGAGTTGTCACATTCTTCACATTTACAGGATTTCTCTATGTTATACACCCTCCGATGTCTTCTAAGAGTTGAGTTCTCCAGGCAAAGCAAAAGAGAAGAAAACATTTCAATATGGAGAACAAGGCTGAGACAATCACATATTCACAGATCCATGAAGAACATGTAATATGTGGGTAAAATGTCAACATTGAGAAACATTCAAACGAACAAAAATAAAACTCTGTAATGTAAAAGAGGGAGATGAAATCAAAACTAAATGACAAAATTTATTCAATAAAAATAAGTTTGGAAATATGAAAAATACAGCAATTCATGGACATACAATCACAAAAGAGTCATTTAGAAAGTTGAAATAAGTATTAATCAAGCTCTGCATAACAAGCCATAGCAACATGAGAAAAATAGTAAGCAAAAAAAATCAATACTTAATCCTGTCAGGAAAAAATACCAAGTAATACAAAGGCAGGAAATTCATAACAATATCAGATCTCTTGTCAAGAAACACCAGAGGGAAAACATCGTGAAACAATGTAAAAATACATTTATCATACTGACAGTGAACATATTAACTAAAATTGACTTGTAGAAAAGGTATCACCTAAAATTAATGGAGGACTACCCACACTAACTCCTCACTGTGGACCAGCTCAGTGCACCTGGAGGGGGAGTCTGGGTGAGTATAAGTTGTATCGGTGCTCCTCTATAATAGAAGGAGGGAGGGAAGATGGTTATTGCATACTTCACAAACCTTTCCTCTCTGCCTTCTTTTCTTTTCCATAACTTAAAATAATTGGTACATCTGACAAGTAAAAATTCAAGAACATTCTCTACTTATCAGTAATCATAACATAAGATGAACCTCAAAATGAATCAAATACTAGACAGCAGCCAAGGGTGGAGTGTGCTAGATCAGCAAAAGTTCCCATGCATTTGAACTTGCATTTTACTAATAAAAGTTCATCTAGTCTGAGTAAAATAGATACATCTCAAAATGTAACTTGTGTTAAAATTTCCCACTTACTCTCAACCACAGGATTCTATTTTCGTAAAATAACACTGGAACAATACAAACTTGAGGTGCTTTTCATTAAAAAAATTTTATTAAGGATGAAGTTCATTTGAAGAAATTTACCAATTCATGGCAAGAAAGTCATCACTTCAGAATTTATGGAAGCAAACAAGATACACAGAGGAGAAAGACAGTCTCATTCATGGGAACAGAAGTGAGAATACAACTGTAAAAAGTAATTGATGAACGCACCATATTCCAGAAGGAATCCACCATTAGTGATACAGAAAACAAAGTAGAGCTCAATATTAATACTAATAAAGATTAATACTAAGCAATGTTTCTAACAGCCAGAACACCAGCAAAATCATCTTGAATTAAAAAATTCTCCCATAATAATATTAAATGATAATTGCCTCAGGTCACCAATTAAAAGAGTCAAGAAGGGTGGGTTTAAAGTAAGATTTCAGTACCTCTTCCATCCAAGAAACACACTTACTGTAATGACATTCAGAAACATAGAGCAAACAAATGAACAGCTTAAAGAATATATAAACAAAGAGGAATATCAATTCCCATAGATCATAAAGCAGACTGCAAGTGAATATAGGTAGAAGAGATAAAGTGATCAGTATATATTAGTAGACAGAAATTTTTATAGAGAACAATTGCAAAATCTTTTAATGTAATGTAAAGATTCCTAATTTTATAATACAAAGACCAAGTAGATAAAAGCTTAAAATTGATTCTGATATAAAAATATTAGCAATGTCAGACCACCACCTTAATGTATAGTAGACTTTCCTAAAATTTGGGGGACAAAACCCTCAAGATCTGAATTATTTCATAGATAAACAGGATTTCAATGACTGTTACTTAGATGAAGAATGAAAGTTTTTCATATTCTTGAAAAGATCACAATATGGGTTGCAAAGCCAGCATCATCTAAAACAAGTGTTTTTAAAAATTGATTGAACTGCTTGCTTGCCCATGTACAAGAACAAACACTTGACTACTACTCTTTGAGTAAATCTCTTCAAAGACTTTACCTTTTGGACTTAACCTTTAAAAGCTCCCATCCCCTCCCACTTAGTGCAGCATTCTCTAAATTGACTCATAGAGGTGCAGTGTCTGGCCAGCTAAATGAATCTGCTGATTCAGAAAAAGAAAATATGATCATGTATTTTTAAATAATAGTGGAAGAAAACTACAAATAATCTAGAAAGGAAATGAAAGTGTGGAAATATTTAAGGAGCAAATGTCATTTTAATGAATTTTGGGTCATTGTTATACCCAAGGTGGGAATTTTCAAATTCCTACAAATTTTTTCTTTGAAGGAAAACATTATCGATAAAAATCATGACCTCAAATAAAGGTGTGAAAAAAAATAACATAGAAATGGAATTCAATTTTCTCCTGAATGAAGATAAACCCTGTGCATTAGATGGTAAGAAACAACCAACAGAAAAGGAAAAAATCAAAACACACAATATAAAACATTACATGAACTCCATCAGTCTATCCATTGAAAATAAAACTGACCAAAGCCTGGAAAAGGGAACCAAAAAAGTGCCGGTAAAAACAAATTAATAAAAATACAGGTATGTGGAAGTTGTTAGAAAAGACTTCAGTGAAATACAAATTGCTATTAAAAAACAACTGATACATGTTCAAAAAGATAAAAGAAATGGATCTAGAAGAAATGAATGAATTCCTAAAGACATTTGACCTGTCAATATTAAATGCAAGAGAAAGAAAATGAAGCAGCATTTCAATTCTCCAAGAAACAGCCCAAGTCTAGATGGGATCATTACTGTTATCTCACAAATATTTTTTTTTCATTTACTTAACATTACATTTGGAGAACAAACAAAAAGCACAGCTACATATAAAGTCTGGTATTACCCATGTATCAATGTTTTTGTTTGAATTTGTATATTATATTTGTAAGCATTTAAATAGAGGAGGACAGATAATGGCATGTGATGTACTTTTTCCCACTTTTTATTAGTTCTATGAGTATTTCAAAGTGTATTTTTATCAAATTGTCCTTCACTCCAAGAAGTCCTTGCAAGTCCATCTGTTCATGACCTACCCAATATTTTGCTCTCTGATTTTTCTTTTTCATTTATTTTTTTACCCAAATATAAAATGTGCACTGAACTGAACATAAACACTTCAATATGGGGTCATCCACGGAGAGAAGATGACATACCTGGGGCCACACCCTTGATGAACACTGACCCAGTACCTATTTATTACCAATACCTCTGACCACGGGCTGGAATTTGTGCCCAGCTCCCACTCTCCATTCTGGGATTAAAGACATGTGCTACCACACCCAGCTTGTTGTTTGGTTTTTGGATGTTAGTCATGGTGAATGGATCACAAAATCATTTAAATTACATTTCCCTTATGACTACTGATGTACAACTTTTTTTTTAACTTTTTAAACATTTTACTTTATTTTAAAAATTTTATGTGTATTTGTGTATTTTCTGCATGTAGGTAAGTGTACCGTGTCGTGCAATGCCTGTGGAGGTCAGCAGAGCCTGTCAGATCCCCTGGGACTGGACTTATGGACAGTTGTTAGCTGCCATGTGGGTGCTGAGATTCAAACCTGGACCTTCTGCAAGAACAACCAGTGTTCTTAACTGCTGAGCCATCTCTCCAGCCCCTGTTGAACAATATTTTAAAAGATCTTAGACATTTCTATTCCATCCTTGGAGAACTGCCTGCCCAGCTCCTTGTCCCATATTCAATGAGTTGTATGTATTTTGAAGTTTAATATTTTGAGTTCATCATACATTCTAGATACTAATCCTCTCATACCAACAGGATTTGATGACAACATGCAGCTGCTGAAGATACTACACCCATGAGCTATAGAAGAAAAAAGGAGAAATCAAGCTGTAACTGACTTGAAAGCTCCATCTCTACTGCCTAGTCTCCATAGTGCTTTGTATGCTACCATAGAGAAAACCGATCATCAATTTTACCCAGATGTGAATCCTGGCAGTTACAACAAAACTGTTCTGGCAAGGTATGTGCAACAGTGACACAAATATTTTGGGAGTTAACAATCACTTTCTAATTGGACTTAAGGTGTCCTTCATAAGGTAGAGCCCATATCTGGCATGAATATGAGGCTTAGGGGTCATAGGAGATAGCCTAATCTTATTATTCTGCAAAATATGTATAGTATTAAATTACTCCAGATGACCAGTAGACTAATGCGTCTTTCATTTGTCACTAGTGAAGCTTCTGTATGCAGCACATGGTGAATCATACAAAGACCCACAGCTGACTAATGCACAGATAATTAGTTGCATACTACCTATCCCCAAGTAGACATGGATATCAAAATGCTGCCTCTGAAGCCACAGGGATCGTTGCAGAATAGCAAAACAAAAAAAATTTAAGAGTCACTGATAGTGGACGAACACAAAGAAATAGAGATTTATACACAATTAGGAAATAACTCATGAAATCACAGCATTGGTGATAGCATGTACAAGTCCCACATAAGTTCAAGATAGGCAAAATCCCAGCATAGACATGGAGAGGTTGATAAAAAATCACCAATGATACTTGAGGAAGTACTGGCCACCACAGGCTTCAGGGAAGGGGAGAAAGTTTCTCTTTCATGGATGGGATTCTTCATAGGTTGACCAATATCCAGAAAATGTCTGCATATATATATGGAGAGAGAGAGAGAAGGAGAGAAAGAGAGAACATGAAATTGGGCAGGAGTAGTAAACGGGATACAGATAGGAGAGAGTGCCTAAATACAATCAACCTATACTATATGAAATAGTTTAATAAAAATGAAAATAAATCGAGCCCACAGAATATTAAACATATGAAAACAAAATTCACTATATTGTGAAAAGATACATTGGTTGCTTGCATGAAATATTCAAATGATTAATATAATGGTTATTTTTTAATATTTTACTAATTTTTTTAATTTTATGTGTATGAGTATATTGCCTGCATGTATATGAGTGCACCCGTGTTGTGCAATGCCACAGAGGTCAGAAGAGAGTTTTGAATTCCCCTGGAACTGGAGTTAAGAATGGTTCATAGCCACCATGTGGGGGCTGGTAATCAAACCCAGGTCCTCTGAAAGAGCAGTCAGTGCTTTTAACTGCTAAGCCATCTCTCCAGCACCATGGTTATATTTTCTTATTAAATTTTTTGTATGTGTGTGTTAATTTCATACAGAACATCCCAAAATGGTACGTCCCCATAGCAGCTCCCCACCCTCACTGGAGCCCATATATTCTATCATGCCTGTTACTGCCCACTGTGTTGTCAGTGTCCTCACCCATTCCCCAGTGCAAGTGCATCAACTGAGTTTAGTCAGCCTATCTAGAATCCCTTGTTTAGGAAGATCAGCTCTAGCAGCTGATCTAGCAGCAATCAGTTGCCAACCGTCCTTTAGATTGGGGTCTGTTGTTCATTTTCCCTGTTCTATGCTAGGTTACTGTCTGTTCTTTGATGGGACTTGTATATGCTGACACCTTTGCCATAGAATCATATGAGCAGGTTCTCAGGAGCTCCTAGGTCCCTGTTTTGATATGGTTATGCCCATCCTCCCTGGATCTTACAATCTCTCTGCTCACTCTTCTGAGATGGTTTCTGAACCTTGGGTGGATGAAGTTTTATAAAGGGGTCCTGTTCAAGGACCATTATTTAGCAGACTCTTGATCTCTACACTTTGGCCGTTTGTGACCTTCTCTGTACCTGGCCCTCTGCTGCATGAAGGAGCTTCATTATTGAGAACTGATTCCTTATCTTCCTCTTATTTATCCATGTTCTATGTTCCATGAGCCTTAGGTGTACAGGTTGCATTGCAGATGTGTCCCTTAGGCCTGTGCTATTAATAGACAATGTCCGTGTGTGACCAGTTTTGGTACTTGGTATTAGTCTCTGACTGCTGCAAAATGAGCTTCTTTGATCAGTGGTGACAGGGATATTTGTCTGTAAATATAAGGATATATATTTTGCACGTAGTAAGAAACCATATTAGCCTAGCGATGTGAGAGTTTTCAGGTTCTCTCTTAGATCTATGACCATGCCGGCCATGTGTATTAGGCTATTTTACAGGACTACACTTGAGTTTCCTCACTTTGAGTGGGCTTTTAGTCAAATTTGGTAGTTTTTAATTGCCCCCAAGAAAAAAAGTGACACTACTGTGCCACCAGAGTATGCTGTGCTGGCCATTGATACGGTTATTTGGTCTTGAGGCTGGTGCTGGATCATCCATTGATACTTTCCCTTGGCACTTTCATAGTGTTCTCCAAAGATATTAGAACTCGCATTCAGGGGAAGTGGCTTCTAGGCCAGTTTCAGCGCTAATTCTCCAAATCGTGTGTCTGCCGTTTGTTCTGTCTTTGGCAATAGGGTCTTACCTTCAGGTTCTAGGAGGCCATCAAGGGCTATGACAATAGCATGAGGATTTGGGGGACTCTCTTGGACTACCCTGGCCAACAACTCTAAGGAAGATATCTCCTGTCTGGCACTGTTTCTTGCTATATAGCTTTTAGCTATACACATAGATTCTTAAAGAAATATACTGATCAATTTTAATCTTTGGTTACACTTTCTTTCTGGGTGTTTAAGACCATAGAGTTGACCCAAATAAACCAAATTATTTTTACTCTTAATGTCATTTGAGCATCTGTTCCACAGGGGTTTCATGGGGTGGGGAGGACACCCTGGCTCCTTTCTTTTATCAGTTCCATCTTCCATAAGTGAAGATAAGTCAAAGGTCCTGCATGACCATGGCTGCCTTCACTTGGAAGAATGGAGGAAATATTTCCTCTGTGTTGACCTCCTTCTTTCTTGACTGGACAGATGTTCAAGTCCATCTGGTAGGGTTTCCATGGCCTCCCTGAACAAGAGGACAGGTGACTCATCACATTTACAGGACATTTTGAGAGATGCTCCATAGTCCCCTGGAACTTAGTCGATCATGAAGGGAAAGGAGGAAAACTGTCCATTAAGTCCCTCTGACAATATTATATAGGACTCAAAGTATGACTGTTAAACATCCAAGAAGGTTAGTTCTACCAGTTTGATACTTTTAATTATTATGTGCTATGTATATAAAGCTTGAGCAAAAAACAAATGTTTTCAGATAAACCTTTACTAGACATATAGTTTGTTCCTTGAACTAGTTGTATGAATAATTTGTCAGTAGGTTGTTGGAATAATATGGTTCCCTCTGGGTTTTTAAAACTAGCTATGCATTATTTATCTCTCTCACTGTCTAACACTTCCACCATGGTTTCCCCAATTAAAGTACCTCCATTTTCCTCATATCTTTCTTGCTAATACCCATCTCCCACCTCTCTTGAACAGATGTAAAGTCAACAAAGGAAGGCTTGACTCTCACTCAAGAACAAGGAACTATAAAACAAATCCACATGTCAAATTCACAGTGAAAAAAATAACATGAAAAATACAAATGACATATCCCCACCAAGGACCAATGATCCTGTAGAGGAGTACACTGAGAATGCCCTAGATACATGTAACACTGGTCATGGAATTCAAAAGAACAATTATACACATGTAAAAAGAATTTAATGAATTGACAGAACACAAAAAGAAATCAAAGAACTGAAAGAAGATAGGAATGAACTTCTGAACAAATTCAGAAAAGAGTTAAAAATATTGAAGAATATTAAGGCTGAAATGAAGAAGGAACTTAAACACTCAACAAGCCAATTAGAAATGACAGGAGAAAGCCTCACCAACAGGATGAATGAAATGGAAAACAGAGTGTCAAGACTGGAAGATAAAGTGGACAAACTAGACCACTCAAGCAAAGATTACAAAAAATTTAAGAAATCACAAGAATGGAATATACAGGAATTGTGTGACACCATAAAAAGACAAAACTTACGAATCATAGGCATACAGGAAAAAGAATCCCAAGATAATGGTATGGATCAGATCTTCAACAGAATCATGGAAGAAAATTTCCCAAAATTAAACAAAGACACGCCCATACAAATAAAACAAGCATACAGAACACCAAACAGACAAGACCAGAAAAGAATCTCTCCATGGCACATCATAGTAAAACCACTAAGTGTACAGAACAAAGACACAATACTGAAAGCTGCAAAAGAGAAACCACAAGTCACATATAAAGGAAAACCCATTAGGATTACAGATGACTTTTCAGTGCAAACTATGAAAGCCAGGAGAGCTTGGACCAAAGTATTCCCAGTTTTAAATGACCACAAATGTCAACCCAGATTACTATATCCAGCCAAAATATCTATTATAGTCAAAGGGGAAAGAAAAGCTGAAGAAAAGGAATGACTATACCCAAGGGGTTGCAGAAAGAAATTCAATGAAGTTATAACTGTGGAAAAGTACAGTTATATCAAGAATGTAAACAGAAGTAAAAATGACAGGATTCAATACTCATCTTTCATTAATAACTTTAAATATTAACGGACTGAACTCCCCAGTCAAAAGACATAGGCTAGGTGAATGGATTAAGAAAACAAAACTCACCTTTTTGTTGTCTGCAAGAAACTCATCTCACTTTCAAGTACAGACACTATCTCAAAGTGAAAGGATGGAAAAAAATATACCAAGCAAATTGTACTAAGAAAAAAGCAGGTGTAGCAATTCTAATATCTGACAAACCAGACTTTAAACTAAAACTAATCTGAAGACACAAAGAGGGCTGATTCATTCTGATCAGAGGAACAATGAATCAAGAAGATATTACAATCATGAACATATATTCACCAAACTCTGGTGCACCCAACTTCATCAGAACAATACTACAGGACTTTAAGACCCAGATTAATCCCACCTCATTAATAGTAGGGGATGTCAATACCCCACTGTCTCCATTAGATATGTCAACCAGGCAGAGAGCTAACAGAGAGACATCTGAATTAAACAATACCATATATCAAATGGACTTAACAGACATCTACCAAGTATTTCACCCAAGCACCAAAGGACATACTTTCTACTCAACACCCATGGAACCTTCTCCAAAATCAACCATATACTGGGGCACAAAACAAACCGCAACAAACACAAAAAGACTGAAATAATTCCATGCATTCTATAAGACCACAATGCAATAAGGCTTACAATCAATACTGGAAGAAGCCCTAATCACCACATAAACACATGAAGATTAAACAACACACTCCTAAATGATGAATGGGTTAAAAGATAAATTAAGAAAGAAATAAAAGTATTTCTGGAACTAAATGAAGAAGACAGTACAACATGACATAACCTCTAGGACACACTGAAAGTGATCCTTAGAGGGAAGTTTCTAGCTCTAAGTGCCTACATCAAAAAATCAGAAAGAACATAAATAAATGCCTTAACGTTGCAACTCAACACACTTGAAAAGCAAGAGCAAACAAACCCAAAACCCATCAAACAAGAAGAAATAACAAAAATCAGGGCAGAAATTAATGAAATCGAAACAAAGAAAACAATACAAAGAAGCAACAATTCCAAGAGCTGGTTCTTTGAAAAGACAAACAAGATTGACAGAGCGCTAGGCCAATTAACCAAAAGAAAGAAAGAGCACCTCCGAATTAACAAAATCAGGGATGAAAGGGGAAACATCACAACAGACACCAGAAAGATACAGAAGATTATAAGGGAATACTTTAAAAACCTATATGCTACTAAATTTGAAAACCTAAAAGAAATGGATGGAT
>NW_008359093.1:20920-29914 GCF_000622305.1 Nannospalax galili | reverse complement strand
GAGGGAGAACTTCCAAATTCCTTCTGTGAAGCCAGCATCACTCTAATACCAAAGCCAGGTAAAGATACAACCAAAAAAGAAAACTATAGAGCCGTATCCTTAAAGAACATAGATGCAAAAACTATCAACAAGATACTTGAAATCTGCATACAGATACACATCAAAAAGATCATCTACCATGAGGAAGTCAGCTTTATCCCAGAGATGCAGGGATGATTCAATATACATAAGTCAATAAATGTCATAAATCATATAAACGGGCTCAAAGACAAGAACCACATGGTCATCTCAATAGATGCAAAGAAGGGCTTTGACAAAATTCAACATGCATTTATGTTCAAAGTCCTAGAGGGAATTGGACTGAAGGGAACATACCTCAACATAATTAAAGACATATATAACAAACCCACAGCCAAAATCATTCTAAATAGAAAAAAACTGGAAGCATTTCCATTGAAATCAGGAACAAGACAATGTTGTCCACTATCTCCACTTCTCTTTTATAGTGCTTGAAACTGTTGCAAATGCAATAAGACAAGAGCAGGAAATTAAAGGATTAATAGTTGGAAAAGAAGAGATCAAATTATCCCCTTTTCCAGATGATATGATATATCTAAGAGACACCAAAAATTCCACTAGAAAACTCCTAGAAATTATTAACATGTTCAGTAAAGTGGCAGGTTACAAAATTAAGCTACAAAAGTTTGTATCCTTCCTATATACCAATAACAAGCAGAGAAAGACTACATGGAAACACTCCCCTTCACAATAACTGCAAAAAAAAATAAAGTATCTAGGAGTAAACATGACCAAAGACATTGAAGACCTCAACAATGAAAAGTTTAAATCTTTAAACAAATAAATTGAGGAAGACATCAGAAGATGGAAGAACCTCCCATGCTCATGGATTGGAAGAATTAATATTGTGAAAATGACCATCCTACCAAAAGCCATTTATAGATTCAATGCAATGCCAATCAAAATCCCCATGACATTTTTCACAGAATTGGAAAAAAAATCCTAAGATTCATATGGAAGCACAAAAGACCTCTGATAGCCAAAGCAACCCTAAGTACTAAGAGCGATGCTGGGGGCATTACTATACCAGATTTTGAGCTGTATTACAGAGCTATAGTCATAAAAACAACGTGGTACTGGCACAAAAATAGACCCATAGATCAATGGAACAAAATTGAAGACCCAAATATGCAATTTCAGCCACCTGGTATTTGACAAAGGGGCCAATAACATTCACTGGAGTAAAGACAGCATGTTCAGCAAGTGATGCTGGCAAAACTGGATCTCCACCTGTAGAAGAATGAAACTAAACCCCTATCTTTCACCTTGCATGAAAGTCAATTCCAAATGGATCAAAGACCTCAATGTAAAGCCTGAAACTCTGAAACAGAAGAAAAAATTGGCAAAAACCTACAAGATATAGGTGTAGGAAAGGATTTTCTAAACCAGATATCAATTGCTCAGGAAACAAGTCAAGAATCAACAAATGTGACCTCGTTGAACTAAAAAGCTTCTGTACAACAAAGGAAGCAACCAGGGTAGTGAAGAGAAAACCCACAGAATGGGAGAAAATCTTCACCAGCGACACATCTGACAGAGTTTTAACAACCAGAATATATAATGAACTCAAAAAAACAGAGAATCAAGCCAGGGAGTAACCCAATTAAAAGATGGGCTAAGGAGCTGAACAGAGAGTTCTCAAAAGAAGAAGTAAAGATGGCTATGAAACATCTTAAAAGATGTTCTACATCACTAACAATTAGGGAAATGCAAATTAAAACCACTTTAAGATTTCATCTTACCCTAGTCAGACTGGCTAAGATCAAGAAAACAAATGATACCAAATGTTGGAGAGGATGTGGGGAAAGGGGAACACTCATCCACTGCTGGTGGAGCTGCAAGCTTGTTCAGCTCCTATGGAAAGCAGTGTGGAGAACTCTTAAAAACTACAAATGAGCCTACCATTTGACCCAGTTATACCACTCCTTGGCATATACCCAAAGAACTCACCCTATTGCAGAGACACTTGTACATCCATGTTTGTTGCTGCTCTTTTCTTTAAGAGATGGAAGCAACATGTGGTTCAGTTATATGATAGAGTTTTACTCAGCAGTAAAGAAAGATGAAATCATGAAATTTTCAGGTAAATGGATGGAAGTAGAAACTGTTATAGTAAGTGAAGTAACACAGGCTCAGAAAAAATCCCTCATATGTGGATCCTAGGACAAAATCCTCATAAGTGAGTATGTATCCAGACATAAGTACAGGAACCAGGATAAAGGAAAGGAATCTGGGAGGTAAAGAAAAGAAAGAACCTGAAAGAGAAGAACAGTAGGAAACAGGCCTTAATAAGGGAGCTATGGATAAAAATTTAGTTAGTTTAAGGGAGGGGGGAGGGAAGGGCATACAAGGAGCCTAGGGGTTAAAGGGAAAGAAGCTCAAGAGAGGTAGTACCATAGGAGAAGGGTATTATTAAGGGAGAAAGGGGGGAATGGGGGCACCTTAATTGGGGAAACCATGATGGAGGGGTTAGACAATCTGAGAGATAAATAATGCCTAGCTAGTTTTAAAAGCCAGAGGGAGCCATATTAGTCCAACAATCTACTGAAAAATTATACATACCAGATCAAGAAATATATGTCCAGGTAAGGTTTATCTCAGAACACCTGGTCTTTGCACAAGATTTATCTACATGTCACGTTGTAGTAGGTGAACTGCCAGGCCTAAGCACAGGCCACACCAGAAAGCACAGCTTCTGCTTTGAGAGTGCAGCCTGTGCTTCCACAAAAGAGCCAACCTCTAATCTGCCCCTGGACCTAGAGACTGATGATGCAAGTGGCCTGGATGAGAGGATCTATCAGGGAGTGACACACCAGCTTACAGGACACTGGGGCCAGAGGGAGCGATATATAAGGCCTGCCCTTTCCAGCAATAAATGAGTTTGCAGCACTTTGCCTAGTGCCTGCTTCCACCCAACTCCCAGTGTCTGTGTGTTGACTCTGCGCTGCTCACCCCCACTTTGGCCAGAACCCTCATTCCCTGCAGTCCCTCGTGGGGTGGACCTGTGAGGGAACCTGCAACATTTGGTGCCCAAACAAGGTTCCCAGCCCCCCACCGTTGGTGATGCCCCCAACTTCGGTTTGTTCGGTGAGTAGGCCCTGGGTTTTGTCTTTCCCTTCAGCTGCTTGAGGGTGAGCAAGTAGCCCTCTCCTCTGTCCCCTCTACCCTGTTTATCATATTTGTTGTTAGATCAGGAAGGCACACTCCACCGCGCAGTTCCGAAGCCCACGTCGGCACCTTTTATTCCTTGGCTCATCCCAGTGAGTTCACATAAGGGCTGATCCACCCAGAACTCAGAGCCCAGGCTTTGGGTCATCCTGTTGTCTGCCCTGGAGACACTGTGTGAGCATACAGCCGAGGGTGTCACGGCTCTCAGAAGTCCCTCACTAAACACAAGACATTTGGATCTGATACACCTTTTCATGTCAGGGTGGTCCAAGTGGCTCATGGTCCTTGTTTGCTTCATTTCTGCCCTCTTGGTCATCACCCTTGCCTTTTACTTTTGTGGCAAGTTTCCCTTTATGGGACCTTCCCACGATGGGCAACCTGCCATCACAGTGCAAGGAGCCACAAACGGCAGCACTCAAATCACTCCTTAGAACTCGGGGACTGAAAGTAAAACCAAAAGATATTGAGAATTTCTGGGATGAGGCCACTAACTTGGCCCCTTGGGTCTCTCCTGAGAATGTGTGGAATCCTGACCTCTGGATGTGGATCCTTTTCTTGGCCCAGAAAAGGGAAGTAGGATCAAGAGTTATTCCCCCTGCCTCATTTGTCCTGATCCTTTTAGCCATCATTGCCAGCCTTAAATCTTCCTCCCCTGAAGAAGCCATTTCAGCCCACAACAAACATTGTCAGGAGCAGGACAATGTAGACCTTGCCATCACTTCACCCCCACTGACCTTGATATGGTAACCAGCCTTAAGGTCGATCCAGATGAGGAAGGGGCCCCCTTGCCCCTACCTCGGACCCCACTTTCAAAGCCACAACATCAGAGACAACACCACCCCAGTACCCTTGGAAGAAAGTACGTTCTGCCTGCTCCAATGCACTTCCCACTCATTATAACCCCCCCATGGGCCGTCCACCCCTTGCTGCACCTCGCCGGCCCATGTCTGCCTTTCCCATTAATGTCGGCCCCAACGCTGTGCAACAGCCATGGGTGTGCACCCCTCTTACAGACCTTAAACTCATCCACAAAGCCACCAATGAATCAGACTCTGATTCCCCATATTTTGAGCAAGTTCTCTGCCAATGGGTCATGCAGTTACAGACCCATTACGATTGGTATAACTTATTCAAGGCAGTATTGGAGCCCTCCATCTTCCTGAGCTGGCGTTCAGCCTACGATGATCAGGCTGAAAATCAGGCACGTCTCACCCTTCAATATGGCCTTAATATTACTCTGGATATGTGCACAGGACGTGGACAATATATTGACCCCATTTCCCAGTCCACTATTGGCCTTCATGCTTACTACCAACAAGTTAGTGACTTGGCATTCAAAGCCCTTAAATGTTGCTCCCCCTGTGACCCACAGGCATTCTTCGCAATTTAATTCAGCAGCCAGGGGAGTCCTTCACGGACTTCCTCGCCTGAGTCACTGGAGTGGTGGAATGGAGAGTGGAGTCTGGGCCCACTTGAGATATGCTCCTCAAACAGTTGGCATGGGAAGGCCTAAATACTCCTACCAACAATGCTATTGTGCCTGTCCACAATGATGATATTCATAAATGAGTACTCGCCACTAGAGACCTAGACCCCAGGACAGGGCCCATTGAGGTCCTGACGACCTCCTTAGAGGCTCTCTTATTACAAGGAAGGCCCACTCCTTCTGATTCAAAAGATGGCTGCTGGAACTGCGGGAGGACAGGACACCTCCGCAGGGACTGACCGAACAACGGAGCTCGTCCCAAGACCCGCTGCCCCAAATGCAGAAAGGGATTTCATTGGGCAAAAGATTGAAGGTCACAGCCCCATTCGGACTCAACTCCTTTAAACTCCACCCGGGGCGCCCCTCAGCATTCCCTCAGGGGAACGAGACAGGTTTTATGGACCCTTCTGATTCTTAGTCACTCCCCCCTAATGACCTTATTCCTGGATGGGATCACTGTGAAGGGCCTAGTGGACATGGGAGATGATGTTACTATCATCACCAAGAGCGAGTCTCTTTGGTTGGCTATCGCCTTAGATAAGTTACAGGAGGTGCCTCCTTATGCCTTTTGGGGGCATACCATTTCAGCCAGCGTACACCCTATGGCCCCTGCCTTTAATTCAAAGCTGGTCCATACACTAGCTGATTTTCAACAACTCTGTGGCATCATAAACTGGCTTAAACCGTTCTTGCCCATTCCCTCGGAGGAACTGAGGGCACTGTTTTCTCTCTTGGAGGGCCCCACCTGCCCTTCAGCAAAGATTAACTTAACTCCCCTGGCCATTGCCCTATTGCAAAAGATCATTGAATTACTCTCGTCAACAACCCTTGACAGATATGAGCCCTTACAATCCCTACAGGCTTTAGTGCTATTGACTTCTTCTGGCTTGCTTGGTGCCCTTTGGCAGACTGGGCCACTAATCTGGGTCCATCTCTCATACTCGGAGCTCCAGCAGGTTTCCTCCAAGTTTGATCTGGCCTTTAATCTGGCAGTCAAACTGTGCACTCAAGCTCGAAGAAACATCAATAGACAACCCGAAGCTATTGTGCTCCCCTTTCCCCTCCATAATCTAAAGGCCCTCTGGGCCAATTCCGTAAGTTTTCAGACTATGATGTCAGGCTTCCCAGGCACCATTGACAATCACCAGCCCCAAGACTGGCCCTTCTCACATTGCCATTTGAGGTTAAGCCATACAGTACCCCTTCCTCTTCCCCAATTCCCCAAGAGACCATTGCTTTTTCGGACACTAATAAGAAGAACTTTGGGGTCCTGATACATCATCCTGGAAAAAAAGTATGTCACCCACATCATCCCTAATCCTGGCTCTGTCCAGTTGGGAGAACTTCTTGCTATACTTAAAGCTTTAGCAGAGTGCCAGGACGAACCCCTAAATCTCTTTTCTGATAGTGCCTGTGCTGTTCAGGTCTCTAAGGTCATCGCCTTTTCTCATGTTAAAAACTCTACCTCACTATGGTCAAGCTACAGGAATGCATAAAAAATAGAAGTCACCCATGGTTCATCTCATAGCCACTCACATTCTGCCCTTCCCGGAATCCTAGCTCGGGGGAATGCTGCCACAGGTGCCATGATCATGACAGTCCAGTCTATCCTGTTAGAACAAGCAAGAGCTTTACACCAACAATTCCACCTGTCCCCTCAGAGTATTCATAAACTCCTCCCAGGAATCCCCATGTCCCAATGCAACACCTTGTCTGGTCATGTGCCACCTGTGCCCCGCTCATGCCTCTTGGGCCCCTTAACAGGGGAGGAATGAACCCCCATGGTTTGATACCCAATGCCATTTGGCAGATGGACGTGACTCACTACCCCTCTTTTGGAAAATTGAGATTCATTCATGTTATAGTTGATACACGCTCCTCCCTTACTTATGCTTTAGCTCTCTCAGGGGAAAAGGCTATACATGCCATTAAAGCTATAAAGTCCGCCATGTTAATCATGGGTGTACCCTGGGTGCTTAATACTGATAATGGGCCCATTTATTCCTCTCAAGAATTCAACAAATTTGTTTCCTCCTGGGGAATCAAACATACCTTTGGTGTTCTCTATAACCTGCAAGGACAAGCCATTGTCAAAAGGAACAACAGGACACTTAAGTCCCTCCTGGCTAAAAGCCCCTCAGCTGAGGCCAAATGTGACCCTCACCTGGCTCTTACTGAGGCTTTGTTCCACTTTAATTTCCTCATGTTTGATGACCAGGGTCTCAGTCCAGCATACACACATTGGTCCTCCTTGCCTCAGGCTACGCCTCTGCCACTAGTTAGATGGAGGGATCCTATTTCATCCCTATGGCAGAAACCAGCCCTCATCCTGACATGAGGATGAGGATATGCTTGTATTTTTCCACAGGATTCTATGGCCCCCATCTGGATTCCATCAAGAAACATCTGACCAGCTATGGAAGGAAACCCATCTGGAGACCGGGCCCGACTGCGAGTTGGATAAGCCATGACACCCTTTTCTGGCTTTGTTGTCCTTGGCACCCTTTTGCCCTTTGGCTGTGCTTCACCCCAGGCTTCAGACCACCTGACACTGATCCCCTTACCACCTCTGATCCTCCCTGTAGATGAACAGTCAGCAGCTTTCCCGGTTCTCTTTACTACTAATGAATCCCTTGGTCTCCCCACCATGGAATTGGTTCATATGTCTGTTCCCATAAATGGCACATGGTCCCTTGCAGGATCGCTCTGCTTCAGCCCAGTCCTTAACCCCTCCTCCCCTAATGTCTCTCGCTGTTGCTCCCTCTTTAACATCACAACAGGCAACTTTGGTGGAAACCTGAGCCAGGGCTCCTTATAGGGCCTCAAAATCTGGTCTCCCTTAGTAAAACACAATACAGTGACTACACTGAGCAGTGGGGGCACTGGGACCACCACCCCTCCCCCCAGAAGGGTCACGCATCCTCTGTGGACCCAGTGCCCTCCCACCCATAAGCTTCTCACTGTATTGCGCTTTCCTGTTCCATGGGAACACTGCCTCTCGTTCACTCCTGTAGGTACGCTCCCCTTTACAGATTATGGTGGATGCCCACAGGCTTCCTCCCTGGCAGCCTGGAGACACCTTGTCTCTGCAAAACCTTACTCCTATGTCTACCCTGATCACAGGCATAAAGACACTGTCAGGGGGCCTGGGAGCTCTGCAGGCCAGCGGCCTGCCTGGATTTGCGTCCTCTTTGATTTAGGAGGAGCCATCTTTAATGGTACATATACGGGGAATGACACGGGTTTCATGAACCTGGATTGGACACCTAATGAAGTCTCTGTTAACATCTCCCATTTGATCTCACCTGTTTGCATTCGACCACTGTTTGCTCTGCTTCTTGCTGATGTCACGGACGACCTGGGGGATACCCTTAACTGCTCCCTCATTAACTGCACCCTCTTGGCATGCTGGATTTTCCCTGCCTCTCTTGTTCTCTTTGTGCGTGAACCGGCAGCAATCTGAGTTCCCGTTCCCAATGCTTCTCATTTCCATGTTATCACCCTCATGGAACAGATGGCTCTCCAACCCTTCCCCCAGATCTAGAGAGATTTTGGTATTACTGTGACAATTGTCACAGCCATTATCCTTTCCTTAGGGGCTGCTGCCACTGCTGCTGTTGCTATCACTCAATCTTCCACTACTGTGCAAACACTCAATGAGGTCATATCCAAAACCTTTGCGGCCTTACACACTCAATCTCTTCTTAATCAACACCTCTTCCAGGCCATTTCTGTCATCCAACAATAGTTAGACCTCCTCAGGGAGGAGATGGCAATCATCAAACAAATGACACTAATGGCCTGTGACCCACGGTTCAAAGCCCTGTGTCTCACACTGTACTGCGACAGACCAGCCCAGACTGGAGCAGTTCAGTCCAATGGGAACAGGGTCCTTGAGAGGTTGGGCAAGGATTCGGCGAGTGACAAACAGACACACAAGAGCTTGGTGAAGGTCTGAGTGTAATTTTGCAGCTGCAAGGTTTGAAATATATACAGCAAAGATTGCAAAATTTCATTAACAGCATGACTGTTCTGTAATTAGTCATTTTCAGTTTCAGAGATAAAAGTAAAACAATTTTGCCAGTCATCATGTACAACCAAAACTCATTTCTTTATCTTATCAACCTGGTACCAGCCAGCAAATTCCTGCTTTATGATACTGTGGTTTCTACTGCCAGTTTTTATTACACACTCAAGATTCTGCTCAGCTCTGTGGTTTCAGGTCAAAATGACCTTAATCCATCACGTACTTTCAACATTAG
>NW_008359093.1:11192-20622 GCF_000622305.1 Nannospalax galili | reverse complement strand
CCTCAACCCACAGAGGATCTCACGTGGGCTCCATTGGAGATGGCGTGACACCGTACAAAGTAAATAACCTCACTAGGTCCAGGATGGAACTCTCACAGTACATCCATGGCCACTGGAGCCAAAAGTTTCTCAACTACTCCACCTTGCTCACTGACCAAATCATCTCCCTAAATTATACATGGGCTCAGACATTAGATATAAACTCTGGGTTCCTCCATAAACTTACTATAGCAGGGAAAGCAACAGCCCAGTCAATCCAGATCTTACAACAGCAAATGTCCTCCGTAAGCCAAAGTTGCCCTCCAGAAAAGGTGTATAAATGCCTGCTGCCTGACCGAACCCTGACTCCAGCCTACCCTTCCCACATCAACCTTGACCAGCAGGAAGTAGCCATGATGAGAAAACTCTGCCCCCATCATATAACACAAAAGGCTGGAATGTTAGGGTCCAGGTCTGCAGACAACTCTCTCCCAGTGCAAAAAGCCTCACAAGACAGGCCATGAGGCCCCCTTGCAAAACAGGAACTGGCCAGACAGCTACATTTAGAGCTGTCTCAGCACAAAGCTGTTCCCCAGATAATTTTGGAAGATAAACAGGTCCCTACACCCAGACCAAATGATGTAATAGCTGTCTCAGTTTGAGCTACTTCCCTTGAAACTGTAAAGATTATTTTTGCCACATTCCCCAACCCCCTATAAGAACTTCTTCAGCAGTCAGAAGGCTGATGGTTGCCTTTCTCTGCCCAGCTGAGCTGCCAGCCACCAGCAATCCTGAGAAATCAACTTTGCTTTATTGGAGTCTTCCTATATTTCCTGTGGCTATTCCTGGCCTGGTTTTTATCTAATGTATGATGCCAAAACCCAGGAAGAGGAATGACTGGGTTACTTATGCCCCGGCTCCCTTACAGAACCATGCTGCTGACTGTGCACTCCTGAAACCGGCTTGCCTATGCCGGCTCCCACCACTCACATCAGGCCCAAGATTATGAGTCCATCTGCATTTCTCACCCTCTGACAGAGTTTGGGTAAGTGCTTTCCCACAGAGCTTGCTATCTCTCTCTCTCTCTCTCTCTCTCTCCCACCTCCCCTCCTCTCCCCCTCTCTCCAGTCAGATGTAGATGGCTTGGGAGCTCCTGGAGCTTCCCACTGGGCCCAATGGGACTCCTTCCTTCTCCCTTCCTTTGCCGTGGGCTTGGAAGGCTGCCTGTCCTACATCATTCTCCCTGTCTGTCCTCTTCCAGTGTCTTTCTGCCTCACTTTGCTCGGGATGACTTCTGATACCGTTCTATCCAATTTTAGGTCTCTTTTGCTTCCATCCTTTAATCTAGGCTCTCTCTCCTCCTCCTTCTAACTAGTTACAGATTCCCTTCACAGGAAAAATGCTCCAGATCCTTCTCCTCTCTCCCCCTCCTATAACTCTTGTTCTGCTTCTAAACCCAGCTACAAATGTTTAGGCCTCTGTAAGTCTACCTGCTTTTCTAAATTTTTCAGAGAAAAATTAGGTTGCCCATCATCTTGTACTTCTTTAGTTTTCTCTAAAGCTTTCCACTCTCAATCAAGTATCTGTCCTCCATGCAGGCTCTAAAGCTATATTTCATCATGCCTATGTCCTAAAGCTTCTGTTTTGGTAAATTCTTCTGTAAGTAAAAAATAAAAAACCTTTAGGAGACACTTTTTTGCCCCATACCATCTTGGTAACCACTAAGGACCCCCAAATCCTAATAACTTATTTATTTATTGCTCATGTGGAATTTTTTACAGGTGCTCTTAATTGGGTAGGTAAACTTCTTTATCTATTTTACTATCCTGCCTCAGGGTATTCAAGGCTACAAACTGCAGATGTTCAGTCACAAGTCCTAAAACTCTTGTAATTTTTGTTTTGGCTTTCATCTTGGATTCTTGATCAGATCGTAAATAAAACAAGATATGGGGCTGAGCATGGTGGCACATGCCTTTAATCCCAGGACTTGGGAGGCAGAGGCAGGTGGATCTTTGTGAGTTCGAGGCCAGCCTGGTCTACATAGTGAGTTCCAGGACAGCTGGGGCTACAGGGAGACCCTGCCTCAAAAAGACCAAAAAAAAAAAAAAAAGATTTTAACAGTTTCTATTGTCTTATAACAAGGTCAATACATTTTTATATCAGACTAAGGAAGTAAGGCCACAATGAAAGTTTAAATTTTAACATTATTTTAACCTGTTTCTAAATGGGATTATTTTCAGTATTATTTGAATTTTATTTATTCTTAACATAAAGTGTTAATGTTTCCTTTTTGTCTTTCCTATCTCCTCTGATTTAACTTGTGCTAATAACTTATAACTTTGCTGGATTGCATATGTAAAGGCATCTCCCTCTGTAAGAAACATTAAATATTAATCTTCTTTCAAAAAAACCATAAAACTTAAAACTTGATTTATGATAAGAAATTCCAATCCTTTAATCCCACCATGCCTTGTATGACTTTTGTTCAAGAAAACGTCCTTATGCCTCCTGAACCTGATGGTCTGGAACAGCTGCGCTCTTCTCTCTTCAAACAGATTCCTTTAAACATCTTTATATAACAATAAAATCTGCCTTGCCAAGTTACTTTGCTTTGTCCATGTGTTCCTTGTGAGGTATCAATAGGGTTCTTAAATAGTTATTTGGCTCTTAAAAGGAAAAAGATACTACTTCAAATCTATATGACAAACAACAGTTTTAAATATTAGAGAACTAGAGATATAAGCTTTCTGTCTTCTACTCTTTGGTGCACCTAGATTTCATGTGATTATGGTATCTGTGTCTTTGATCATTGTTTTCAGGTATTGTTTGTGTCAAAACAATTTTTGAACTGTGGCCATTTTAGCTCTTTCCCCTTTCTCATTGTTTTATTAGACACAAAAATTATTGGTTTTATTTTTGGCATTCCTAATCAAAATACACGTGTGCAAATTTATAAATATTTTGATGATACATTGAAAGGCCTTATAAATGGGTACCCTAATTATTTTAAAATCTATTAAACAATGTCTCCAAGTTTATTAAATGTTTCACAAAACTTTCAAATACTGATTACCTATACAAAACAACATCTGAACTGATTATATAAAATCCCATTTGTTAAATACCTTTTTTGGTTTTAGTTTACTTTCAAGGTGTTTTAAGGTGTATTAATTTGCTTTGTCTACTTCAAATGTGTTTTGGTTTAAAAATAATAAACCACATTCTCAAAATTAATAATTACAACATCCTAATTATTAAACTCTATCTTATATATAATTAGATATGTATACACAGTCAACATAAATTTATGTTTCTTAAAATTAATTTACTTCGTATCATATTGCTCTTAACAGGTTTCATACAAACTAAAAATGTTAACACAAAAATGTCTTTTCAGGTCAAAATATTTTCTCTTTAATCCTTATCTACAACATGGTTCCTAGTACTAAAATATATAAATTAATTTTAAGTACCTCTCTCTCCATCTTTCCTCATTCCCCACCCATTGCTCTCAAAATCTCTCTCTCTCTCTCTCTCCCCCCCCCATTCCCCTTCTTTCTTACTCTCCATGTCTCTCTTCCGATCACTTTTCCTGTACTCTGTCTTCCTGTACCTCCTGGTCATGCCACACTCACTGTCGGTTGAGTTTTTCAAACTGAGTCTGAAAGACACACCAGTGTGCTGAAAAACTCATTCCTTCTACTGGTCACAGGATGCTGTTTCTGGGGAAGGAGCACACCCTGCCTGTCCAGGACAGGAATCTGCTCTGTCCCCTCTCAGGTGTACATACCTCCCTGGTGTTTGTAGGACGTTACCTCCAGTAGACAGGGACCACTCCTCGGGCCTCCAGCAGAAGGGGACGCCTTTCTGCACGTTGGTTCTGCACGTACCTGTTTGACATGACCAACAGTTCATGTATCCCCTCACCTTCTTCATCCTGCTCTCCTGTTCTTTGTTTCTGTCACCTTTCTACTGGGCATCCTCACTGGTGTCCCCAGTTCCACCTCTCAGGTGAGAGACTCCTCATCATCTCCTTCTACCTATTTGCTCAGTTTCTCATCCATTTTCTTATTGCTGCCTATTTAATCTGTCACTATGGGAACCCCTCAGTCTAAGCCTGAGGCTCTCACTCCCTTGATTTGTCTTCTCAAGTCCCTAAAGCAACCAGGACTTTCAGATATAATTACATCAAAGCACCTAAAGTTTTTGTAAACCACTGCCTGGCCACAATGCAAACTAGACAATGATTCTGTCTGGCCAAACAGAAACCCTACATTTCAATATTTTAAGAGATTTTAAAATTTTATTTAAATCTGAGGAGGGTTATAACACAGTTTTCCTTAAGTTATTATACTAGAGGTTATGAACTTCAATTTGATAATGTTTTAATGTTCCAATTGCTTTTCTCTACCCAGTGTTTACATTTCTTCAAAACCCAAAGCAATTTTTTTTGGTAAACCATTCTCTAAACTACATAAAAAATTATTAATGGTTTTATGTTTTCTATAAGGTTTATCTGGAAACTTATAAAGCACAGTGTGTAAATGGATAATATTAACCTAATTATATATGTAATTTAGATTCCATGTTCTTTTATAAGATGATGCTGCACATCACTCCTAAGTCAAATAACTGCCATCTTCATGACTTCAGCTGTGTCTACTTACTAAAAATCACCACAATTGGACCTGTTGACAGTTATGTTTCTTCATTAAAGGAGGGGTAAGCAGGGTCACTGGACCCTCACCTGAGTATTCAGCCATTCTTCTTAGCCACCTGTATGTAATTATGCCCTAATTACAAATTATCTCCTATATTTGAAAAAGACTATAGTATATAATCTTGGGAAGGCAAAGGCTGCAAAGTCAGGGTTTGACCCATGAGGTTATAAAAAAAAGTCAACATCCATGCTGGGTAAGGTTTTCCAGTGCAAATATGCTCAGGTCACTCATACACCTCAGCAACCCCTCAGCCATCTCTGTAAGTAAGCTCAGTGAATTCATTAGTTCCCCAGGAAAACTTTAATGTAATCAAACATTAGTTTGACACTAAAACCTTAGATGGGGGTAAGCCTTGCTTAGTATCCCCAGGCTAAGGTCATAGTTTAGTCAACTAGTTTAAGGATGTCTAGTAAAAGTTTATCTAAAAATGGGTTTTGCCCAAGCTTTATCTGCATAACACATGATAATTAAAAGTACCAGATTGGTGTAACTAACCTTCTTGGGTATTTAATAGCCAGACTTTGGGGCCTATACTAATCTGGTCAGAGGGATTTAAAGAGAGTTTTTGTTCCTTGCCCTCCTAGGTCAACTAAGTTCCAGAGGACTATGGAGCATCTCTCAGAATGTCCTGTAACTGTGATGAGTCACATGTCCTCTTGTTCAGGGAGGCCATAGAGACCCCACCAGATGGACTTGAGCCAGTGTCCAGTCTGCTAAAAGGAGGGTCAACACAGAGGAAACATTTCTTCCATGCTTCCAAGTGAAGCCAGCCATGGGTGAACAGGACCTTTGACTTATCTTCACATAGATGAACTGGTAGAAGAAAAGAGCCAGGGCTCCTCCCAAGCCCCTGTGACCCCTGAGGAACAGAGCCCCAAACGACCTTAAGAGTAAAAATAAATTGGTTTATTTGGGCCAACTGTATGGTCTTAAACACCCAAAAGAAAAGTATAACCAAAGATTAAAGTGATCAGTATTTCTTTAAGAGTTCAAAGGACTGAACTTCCCAAACATTAGGCTTATGTCTCTAACTGCCCCCACTCCTCCATCCACAATGTTACAGTTGGGGCAATACTGGTCTAGTCCCAGGGCTACTTTTCCTTTGCTCCTCTAAGATATATACCTCTATCTCCCCACCAGTCAAAGACACCTACACTCCAGTCTTCCTTATACCCAGATTAACCCTGTACACCTCAGGAGAGGTGCATGATTCTCTCTCCACAGAAATAGAAAGGAGCTGAGCAAAAAGGTCAGCTACTCTAGCAGTCCTGGTGGGAATCCACCTGGTATCATCCAAAGCCGCACAGGATTCTTGACAGGGAGTCTGGGACATACCTTGCTCTCAACCCAACACCTCTCTCAGGAGATCCAGGACCTCAAGAAGGAACTTACTATAGCAGGGGAAGCAACATCCCAGTCAGTCCAGATCTTACAACTGCAAATGTCCTCCCTAAACCAAAGTTGCCCTCCAGAAAAGGGGCATGCCTGCTGCCTGACTGGACCCTCACTCCAACCTACCCTTCCCCATGTTAACCTTGACCAGCAGGAAGTAGCCATGATGAGAAAACTCTGCCTCCTATCCTATAACACAAAAGGCTGAAATGTTAGAGTCCAGGTCTGCAGACGACCCTCTCCCAGTATAAAAAAGCCTCACAGGACAGGCCATGAGGGGCTTCTTGCAAAACAGGAACTGGCCAGACAGCTACATTTAGAGCTGTCTCAGCACAAAGCTGTTCCCCAGACAATTTTGGAAGATAAACAGGACCTGGCATCCAGACCCACTGATGTAAGAAATGTCAGTTCAAGCTACTTCCCTTGAAACTAAAGATTATTTTTGCCACCTTCCACATTCCACAACCCCCCATAAGTACATCCTCAGAAGTCAGAAGGCCGCTGGTTGCCTTTCTCTGCCCAGCTGAGCTGCCAACCACCAGCAATCCTAAGAAATCAACTTTGCTTTACTGGAGTCTTCCTATGTTTCCTGTGGCTATTCCTTGACCAGCTTTTATCTAACACTGTGTAGACCAGGCTGGCCTTAAACTCACAGAGATCTCCTGCCTTGTCTCTGGAGTGCTGGGACTACAGGGGTCCTGCAACACACCGGGCTTCTTAAATGCTTTTATGAACCCTCTAGGGGATGCACTTTCTCCCCCGTGTCAGTGGGTACCAAAGACTGCGTTGGATTTTACAGACAGCTGTTAGCTGCCTTGTGGGTGCTGAGAACTGAACTCCTGCAGTTGCCGGCTATGGCTGCTCTCCCGCTCTCTTAGTTCCTCGGATCAGTCGTCCTGTCTGGACCCCAGGGTTGGTGAGGAGTCTGCACCAGCTCTGCTGCATTCAAACTTTACCGCATTCAGCTTCGCCACATTCAGGAGAACAGGTTCAGTGACACAGATCTGCTTTATTGCAGGAAGGCACAAGCTTATATAGGGATAGTGGTCCAATCACATGGCAGCAAGTAGGATACCTTATTAGCATAACAGGTTTAGCATCCTATAACAGTATAGCAAGTAGGATACCTTGATTCCAAGGGTGGTGATTAGGGAGTGGTGAGCTCTAGGTATCAGTCTCATGATCTGCCAATGGGAGCAAAATATCACAAGGTGTTCCTTGTGGCTCCAGTGGTTGGGCTGTTGCCTCAGGCCTGCTGTATGGCTGTCAATAAGACTTTCACCCTAGGCTCAAGTCTGTCCTGTTTCTCCCGCCCCCGTCCCTGCAAGAGCAGCAGGTGCTCTTAACTCCCAAGCCACCGCTCCAGGAACTGTTTGTTGCCACCATGTCAGGCGTAAATGTATCCATTTGATAAAAATAAAAAGTTCACATACAATTAAAAACAAAAGCAAAAACCCTGACACCAGACAAAGCTCAAATTTAAGACACTGAGCACGTCCACCTCGAAGCCTTGTCAAGCGTGGTCCACTGCCCCTGAGAGTCAGGGCATCACATCCCAGCACAAACATGTCAATAGGAAGCTGTCCGTGGGTGACTCCCCGTCCGGAGCTACAGCATCTCGAACTCAACCCGCACTGCGCTCTAGGACTCCCGAGGGTCCTGGACCACGTAGCACTCACCTGACTCGGGTCTCCCCGCACAGCCGCTGCCATCTGACTCTGCCGGCTAGAGGGACACAAGGGCCGTCCCTACCCCAGGCCTGAAGCGGGTCAAGGGGACTAAGCCGTGCTCCTCTTTCCGTTCCTCCCCTGGCCAGCTGGACGCAAACCCAGGCAGAGAATCCAGGAAAAGCAAAGCTGGAAATCCCCGTCCCAATTTGCGGAAAAGAAACCCGTTTTCATTGGCTGAGCCTTCCTGCGGGATCCCCTGCTGTCACCTCTGGGTAATGTAGCTCCTCCAGCGTCAATCATGAGGGAAGTGGACATGGCTGTACAGGTGGAGATGGAGACTCCGCTGTAGAGACGGAGCTGGAGCTCAGCTGTAGAGATGGAGATGGAGACTCAGCTGTAGAGAGGGAGATGGAGACTCACAGAGGAGAAACCAGTGGATAGTGTGGTGGTTCTAGATGTGCCAGTTTCCGTGTCTCCGAGCTGCTGCAATCTTTCCTTCCCCTTAAGAGTGCCTTGTGTTTCCTTGGGCAAAATCATGATTACCCTAGGCCTGGGGAAGGTCACTATAAAAGACAATGGTTGTGGCCCACCACGGGGGCAGAAGCCTTTAATCCCAGCACTTGAGAGGCAGAGGCAGTCGGATCTTGTTGAGGACAGCTGGGGCTATCAAGGAGACCCTGCTTCAAAAAGACAAAAAAAAAAAAAAAAAAAAAAAGTCAACGGTTGTGACACAATATCTCGTGTGTAAAAATAAGAGTCTGAATTCCAGAGAAAGGTGGTGATTACAATAGAAACTTTCCTCCTCCTCCATTCCTGCCTGTTCTCATGAACTCAGCTGGTACCTGGTCCTGCAGGGCAACAAGCCTCAGATCAGAAAGCCAGCACTACTGGGTCCTGTGCATCTCCACACCTTCCGTGTTCTCGATGTACTACCTCCTTGGTCGCCCACCAGAATATATATGACACCACCACACTCCTTCACTGCAAGGTAGAAAAAGGATTCCTCTCTGTGGCTGGCTTTTATTTTCATTTTTTCCTTATCTTTTTTTTCCCCCTTTGAGGATTTATTTTTATGTGTGTGAGTGTATGCCACATATGTGGTGATGTCTACAGAGGCCAGACAGGGGTTCAGAGCTGTCTTATATGGGTGGTGGGAACCAAACTGGAGTCCTCTGGAATACTTGCAAGTGTTCTCAATGGCTGTGCCATCTCTTGAGCCCCCAGGCTATATTTCAGAGTACTGGAAGGTACTACCTAGATTGCTGGGGGACAGTAAGTCTTACCAGCTGTTAACTCTACTGATCTATTCAGGTGCTTTGATGAAAGTGTTATTTCATGTACAAGAGTTGTCTGATTTTTTTTTTTTTAACACTCAGTTTATGGGCTGCAGAGATAGCTCAGCAGTTAAGAGCATGGCCTACTTTTGCAGAAAACCTGGGTTGGATTCCCAGGACCCACCTGACCTACCCAGAGAAGAATCTCTGCAGGCATTGACCCAAGCCCCGCCCAAAGCTTTTTTTTTTTTTTTTAATTTTGTAGCCATGGAAACGCCCCTTTTCCTTGGCTGAGTCTTCCCGCACTTCCTTCTGGGTAACATAGTTCCTATGACTTGTGAGAAGTGTTGCTGAGAAGGTTGGAGGAGAGTCATCCATGGAGCTCATCGGGTTC
>NW_008359093.1:5107-7915 GCF_000622305.1 Nannospalax galili | reverse complement strand
AGTTGCTGGCTGCCTCACAAAGGCTACCCTCAAAACTTCTGTTTTAGGTCAGGTTCACGCCAAAGGTTGAACAAAGCTGGTCAGTGGCTGAAGCTTTTCTACATTCCCTGCATTCATAAACATATCTGGGTTGTTACTGTTGCTAGTGAGAGCAGACCTTTGCTCAAAGGCTTTCCCATGATCAATCAGTGCCTGTGTGACTCATTCCAGCACTGGGATGTCTCTGGGGCTAAAGAGATGGAAGAACGGGCAGAGGATCTCCAAACTGAAGCACTGAAGCATTTTGTGCAGTGGACACTCTGCTGGGGAATTACATTAGACAACTACGGTATTGTCCGTGTTCACTGCACTCACAATGCATCCATCACCTGGGAATCTTCCAGTGTCTATAAAGGCCAGAAGTGCTAGGAAAACCATTCCCACATTCCCTGAGCTCAAATGACGTTGTTGCAGTGTGAACTCTCTGATGTTAAATGAGGCTGGATGTTCAGGAAAGACTCCCACACTCATTGCTGTCCTCTGCTATGAACATTGTTTGTGTGTTTTGTAAGGTAAGAGTTTTTGGTAAAAGACTTCCCACATTCACTGCTCTCAAAAGGCTTTTCCCCAGTATGAATTAGCCTATGACTTCGAAGGCCACGTTTTCCCCTAAATGCTTTTCCACACTCACTGCACTCATAAGGTTTTTCTCCAGTATGACCTTGCAAATGACTTATAAGGCTGGGTTTCTCCCTAAACACTTTCCCACACTCACTGCACTCATAAGGCATTTCTCCAGTATGAATTCGCCAGTGACTTATAAGGCTGTATTTTCTCATATACACTTTTCCACATTCACTGCACTCATAGGGCTTTTCCCCGGTGTGAACGCGGATATGATGACGTTTAAGGGTGGATCTGAACCTGAATGATTCCCCACATTCAGGGCACTTAAAAGGCTTTTCAGCAGTGTGACAAACTAAGTGTTCCTTGAGATGAGAATTTCGGATAAAGGATTTCCCACATTTTTCACATTTATAACGCCTTTCTCCAGTGTGGCTTCTGTGATGTTGAAGGAGTTTGCAGTGATACTTGAAACCCTGTCCACATTCACTGCATCTAAAAGGCTTTTCTTCAGTGTGGACGCTGCGGTGTTGAATGAGGTCACTATTGCAACCAAAGGATTTCCCACATTCGGTACACACATACGGTCTTTCTCCACCATGAATTGTTTGGTGCGCCAGAAGGTTAGATTTATGTTTAAATCGTTTCCTACATTCACTGCATTCATAAGGCTTTTCTCCCGGGTGTAGTGTCTGGTGCTGAGTAAGTACAGAATTCTGACTAAAGGTTTTCCCACCATCACTGCATTGGTAGTTGCTGTTCCCACTGGGACAGGCCTCTCCACTGTTAGAGTTCCTGGATGACTTCCCGACTCCACGAGTCAGCTGATGCCTAAGACCTGGGCTGGGCTGCACGTCCATCCCATTATTCCTGCTTTGTAAATTCTTCAACTGATGTTTTGTGCCGTTCTTCTTTACAGAGATCCTGGCCTCTTCTATTTGTAAGGGCTTCTCACCACGTCTCGGCTTTTGCTGCTGGGGAATGGCCGCACTGAGTCCTTCATCTGTAGAAATACTCTGCACAGCAGGTACATTTTCAGCCTCCACTCCATTCCAACAACCTGAGTAAGAGAAATGCTGATGAAGGGAATGGAGACTTTGGTGTGGAAGCACATGCTAGAGACGAGGACGGGAGATTTTTCAGGATGAAGGGGTCAGGTGAGAGTGGGAAGGACACACTGCAGTGCTGCATCTACCAAGACCACAGCCCAGAGGTCTCCTGAGGAGTGGGATAGCCCTGGTTCAGAAATACTACAGATGATGACCCCGCACCTGGGCAAGCTATAACAGAGGGAAATCTGAAATAATCCTGCCCTTTGGCCCAGAACATGAGAACCAGGAAATGATGTTTGACATGAACCTCCTGGAGAGCTGACACATCACCCAGCTTCAACCTCCTCGTACCTGTCCACATAGCTGGAGTCATGATTCCCAGTGCCTGGATGAAGGGCTCTCCCCACAGCTCCAGATGACTGATTTCTTGGGTTCCAGAAGGTACAAGTCCTATGAGAAAGGTAGGACAGGTGAACAACCTACACTAGAAAAACAGACCCAACCACGACAGTCCTTAGAAGAGAAAACCAATGGAAAGCTCCTCAGAGGAGAGTGACCTGAGAAAAACCATGAAATAGTGACCACATCAGTGCCACCATTCTACCGCAGGCAGAAGAAATGCATGTCAGTGGGGGGAAAAGGGCAGGGCCTGGGATGGTCTATTGCTGTGATAGAAACACTGATCAAAGTAATTTATAGAAAGAAAACTTTACTTGATCTTAGGTTTCCAAGGGTCCACAGTCCATCATCACCATGATAAGAGGTTGCTGGAGGCGGAGTAGAAGCTAAGGTCCCACATCTTCAAGCTGGGACAGGATGCAAAAGAGGGACTGGAGATCCAGCAAAGTATAAGCCCTCTCTGAGCCTGCCCCAGTGCCATGCTTCCGCCAGCATAGCCGCGCCTGCTCAGACCTCCCAGACCAGTGCCAGCAACTGGGGACAAATATCCAAATACTTGGAGCTTATAGATTATTCAAACCATCAAATTGCATCATAGAAGTGACATGTATTTATAGTGTCACCAGACTATGGAGAGGCAGTATGGTCAGCTCTACAAGGGTTACCAGTTAAAACTGCCCTGACCCCAAGCTGCTTCCGGCCTGTCTTTGCTGTGCTTCATAGGGGAGATGGTGATGTTCCCAGTCCAGGAATG
>NW_008359093.1:0-4505 GCF_000622305.1 Nannospalax galili | reverse complement strand
GGAATGCCACCTTTGTTTTCCATTCCAGGATGCCAGGGTAACAGTCAGTGTCCATGGGCTAAATGGAAGGATGCACCCACCTCTAGGAAAAGAGAAGCCAAGACTACCCCCATGTTCTCCCACACAGTAGGTGGCCCTTACCCACAGAGGCCATGAGCGAGAAGTTCTCCAGCATCACACTGCGGTACAGCAGTCTCTGAGAGGCATCCAGCAGTGTCCATTCTGCCTTCGAGAAGTAGACAGCCACATCCTTAAAGGTCATAGGGCCCTGTAACAATGGGGAGAGCTGAGGTCCTAAGAAACCCCTTCCCTGGGTTTCACAGAGTCACTCATGCTTAGCTTTCTCCCTCCGAGGCCCTGGAGCCACTGCAACAGTGTGTCCTCAAGGTCCCCCTGAATGCTGTGTTCAGCACTCAACAACAGAAGGTGGATGGAGAGATGGGAGACCATCCAAGCTGGACATGTGACTAGAAAGCCCCACCCTGTCCTTACAGATAATTCACATGCAGTCCTCTGACACAACCAGATATGGGTCCCTCTTCTCTTATGCATCTGGACCATAGGCCGCGATGCCATCTCTCCACGCTCCCTTCCCACAGCACTGTTTGTATTTCCGTTCCCTTTCCATCTCTGTAAACAACACCCAGTTCCTCTGGCTGGTATTCCAGCCTCACGCCTGCCTTCCACTCTGTCCACCTGACATAATGGACACCTGAGGTTTTCTCAGCATTCCGATCCAGCCTCACTTCCAAAATTTCCTAATGTTCATCACTGGAAAAAAATTTTTTTTTGATATAGGGTCTCCCACTAGCCCCATCTCCCCTAGAACTTGCTATGAAGGCCAGGCTTTCCTCAGTCTCACAGAGATCCACCTGCTTCTGCCACCAGGTGCTGGGATTAAAGGCGCGTGCCACCACACCTGGCTTATTACTGGACTTTTAATATCTCCCGAATCTCCTGCCATTGGTTGCCATAGAATCCCTGTTATGGACTCAGGTAGGGGCTAAGTCCTGAGCATACCTCCTGAGAGTGCTGGGATCCGACCTCAGTGTGCAGTGATCTTCCCCGAATAGCGCCATGCCCAACCTCCTGCACTGCGACAAAGTGAAGCTCTCCCACTTTACCAGGTCCTAGACCTCTCTGCCCACTGTAGGAACCCAGACCACAGCAAACCACCTGAGACTGCCTGGATCCAGCTTCTGTGTGGTGCTGAGCTTCCCTAATCCTGCCATGCCCAACCCCCTAATCGGGACCATGTGAGGCCCGGGCTAACCAGGGCTAGAACTACAGTAGGGGATGAGACCTTAGCAGATTGCTTGGGGGGCCAAAATCGGGCCTCCCCTTAGCAAACTTCCTGAATTACTCCTTGAGTGTCTGATAGTAGAGGGTCCAGAGGTCAAAAGGGAGCCTGAATGTACCTTACTAGAGCCTGAAGTGGGCCTCTGTGGGAGCTCCTGAGTAGCTGACATGAAGTCATTAGTTCCCTACAATATAAAATCTGAGAGAACCTGAAACCTAGAACAACCACCTTTACATACCCAGTAAGAAAACAACCAAAGCTCACCAACAATACAAACAGAAGCAGACTCCAACTAAACAAAGGAAAGTTTGAGATTCATATCTGGATCACAAACAACAAAAGAAATCCACATGCCAGAAAAGCAAAAGTAAAATAATGTAAAAAACCAAAACTTCATGTTCCCACCAGTCCTATACAAGAGTTCTACAAGGAGAATCGCCTAGAGATAACCCAGGACACAGAATTTAGAAGACCAATTATGAACATTGAAATAATTCCAGGCCTTCTATCAGACCACAATGCAATAAGCTTAGAATCAACACCACAAGAAGTCCTACGAAATATACGACCTCATGGAGATTATATAACACACTCCGGAATGATGAGTGTGGGTCAAAGGAGAAATTAGAAAGAAAAGTATTCCTGGAATTCAAAGAAAAGGACAATACAACACAGCAAAACCTCTGGGACACTTTAAAAGCAGTCATAGAGGGAAGGAGGCCTACATTAAAAAATCAGAAAGAGCAGAAATAAATGACTTAACATTCCAACACAAGACTCTGGGAAGGCAAGGACAAATGAAACCCAAACCCAGGAGAGGAGAAGAAATAGTAAAAAGCAGAGCAAAAATTAATGAAATAGAAACAAACCAATACCGAGACTCAATGAATCAACAGCTGGTTCTTTGAAAAGCTAAACAAGATAGACAGAACCTTAGCCCAGTAAAACAAAAGAAAGAAAGCAAATCCAAATCAACAAAATCATGATGGAATCAAACCAAGTCCCCCAGACCAAAAGAATATTCTGGGAAGCTGTACAAGGAAATAAGATGTAAAATAATTCTAACTGCTGAGAAAAAGCTGTTTTCCAGACATCAAGGCTGAGCTGGTTTGAGATTAACCAGCTGATACTTGAAAGCCTCAAAAACATGTTGTTCTAACTCGGACACTTACCGCTTGAGAGACCCTCTCATTTCTCATGGAACTGCCTAAGAAACTTTTTGTATTACTTTGTAATCATGCAGGTGTAAGCTTATAATTGATTTGTGGCCTTACTATAGAATTGTGATATGGTGTTCTGTTAATAGAATTGCTCTGCCTCAGTAGATTTATCCCTGCCCACTTCCCCCTCCCGCTACTGCCGCTTTGTCTCTCCCACTTCTACCGCTTGTGACGTTACTGCCGCTTTGTCTCTCCCACTTCTACCGCTTGTGACGTTACTGCCGCTTTCTCTCTCCCACTTCTACCACTTGTACTTTGTGGTCTTTGCCTTTAAAAGAAGCCTGTGAACTGGGCTCTGGGCTTCTGTCCTCCGAGTGAGGCAGGAGTCCATTTTGCACAAACTGCCAATAAATCCTCTTGCTTGTTGCATCTCCTGGTCTGAGGACTGAGTGATTCGGGAGCGGCCTCCTATGGACATTGGGTGGCCCAGACTGGGGTTCCAACAATCAAAGATGAAAGGGAAATCATGACAAAAGACACCCAAAAGTTCCAGATTCCATTTAGAATGTTGTTTGAAAACCTGTACTCTATTAAAAGAAATGGGTGAATATCTAAAATCATGGGAACCACGAAAGCTGAAACAAGAAAAGATCAACAATTTAAACAGACCCATAACACATAAGGAAATGTAAACAGTAATACAAAACCTGCAGACTAAAAAAAGTCAGGGCCCAGATGGATTTACAGTGTTTTGTTTTTGTTTTTGTTTTGTTTTTTTGTCTTTTTGAGACAGGCTCTCCTTGTAGCCCCAGCTGTCCTGGAACTCACTATGTAGACAAGGTTGGCCTTGAACTCACAGACACCCGCCTGCCGTTGCCTGCCAAGTGTTGGAATTAAAGGCGTGCACCACCACGCCTGGTTTACAGCAGAATTCTACCATTTAAAGAAGATTTGCAACCAATACTAATTAAACATTCAAAAAGATAGAGAACTCCCAAATTCCTTCTATGATACCAAAACCAGCTAAAGACACAACAAAGAAATCTATAGAACAATATCCTTAATGCACATAGATGCAAAAATTAGAAACAAAATACATGCAAACTCCATTACAGAAACACATCAAAATGATCATCCACCATGATCAAGTAAGCTTTATTCTAGAGATGCAGGGATGGTTCAACATATGCAAGCCAATAAACATCATGAATCACATGAATGGACTCAAAGACAAAAACCACATTGTGATCTCAATAGATGCAGAAAGGACTTTTGACAAAATTCAGCATGTATTTATGTTCAGAGTCCTAGACGGAATTGCATCATTAATCATATAAATGGACTCAAAGACAAAAAACACATTGTCATCTCAATAGATGCAGAAAAGCCCTTTGACAAAATTCAGCATGTATATATGTTCAAAGTCCTAGAGGACATTAATTGTGAGGGAACATAACTCAACATAATTAAAGCTATATACAGCAAATCCACAATGAACACCATTCTCAAAGGAAAAAACTGGAAGTATTCCCATTAAAATCAGGAACCAGACAAGGATGTCCGCTATCTCCACTCCTTTTCAACACTGTGCTTCAATCTCTTGCCAGTAAGACAAGAGAAGGAAATTAAAGGAGTAGTAATTGGAAGAGGTCAAATTATCCCTTTTTGCAGACGATATGATACTATATGTAAGAGAGCCCAAAAATTCTGCCAGAAAACTCCTAGAACTGATCAATACATTCAGCAAAGTGGTAGGTTACTGCCTTTCTGTATACCAATAACAAGTAATCAGAGAAAGAGTAAAGGGACACCCTCCCATTCACTATAGCCTCAATAAAATAAAATGAGCTCTCAGAATAAACCTGACCAAAGATAGCACAGATCTTTACAATAAAAAATTTAAATCTTTAAACAAGGAGACTGAGGAAGACTCAAGATGGAAGGACCTCCCACGCTCATGGAAGAAATAATATTGAGAAAATGACCATCCTACCAAGAGTAATATATACAATCAATGCAATCCCAATCAAAATCCCCATGACATA
>NW_008359092.1:0-3793 GCF_000622305.1 Nannospalax galili | reverse complement strand
ATATGCATGCAGGCAATATACTCATACACATAAAATAATAATAATAATAATAATGATGATGATGATGATGATGATGATGATGACAGCAAGGTAAAATCTGGATATCAGGTACCAGGGATTTAGAAGATAAGAGAAGCTGCGGAAAGGAGGTGGAGATGTTGGAGACTCTCCTCCCCCTGAGTTATAACATTCTCATGGTGACTTGGTATTTGGGGAGGGATTCAGATTTTACTGTTTTTTCACCAAATAGTTCAAGATAAGTAATTGCAACCAATACTTGCAATGAATTGTGTGGTAATGAGATAAATAGGTTTAAGTAGAATCTGCCCACCATTTATGTTATTAGATTTACCACATAAGTAAGTTTGAAGTTATATACTAGTGATTTTCAAGTTGCCCTCTAAAAATTGCCATGTCATCATGAACTGTCATAGTTGTAGCAATTATTATAGTGAATACAGTATCAATATTTTCCATAGGAAACATAGAACTTACTAGTGTAAGATACTCTTCTGGTTACGAGACAGTTGTTCATTTAAATGATTTAAGCAGGTATGGTTATTATCCCTATTTACAGATAAGGAAACTCAGAATAAGTAGCTTCCCAAAGACCCAGGTGTACCAAGTGGCAAAGCTTTGATTTGAACTTAGAACTTGGTATCTCTAGGTCCAGTTTGTGTTCTGAATTGCTAGACTGCTTCAACAAGACTGAGATTTGCATAGTCAAAACAAAGTTAACAAATTTTCCCCTGTCCATAAAGTTAAAAATATATAGACTTTTCTAAATTTAAATTTTTCCTATCTCACATCTTTGCCCTCAGGATCACAGATAATTGTGAATGAGCAAGTGGCAAGTTAATTATATAAATTAATTAACACAATTAATTAAATAACTTAAATTTGCATCACCATTACTGAGGGTTTAGCCAGATAACCCTAAATAAACTACACTGTTACTGAAGAAGGTAATTTGTCAAAAAGCAAGAATAAAAGGGCAAAGAAGATGGCTCAGTGGGTAAAGCGCTTCCCATGCAAGCATGAGACCTGAGATCAGCCCCTTAGAACCTATGTAAAAATGGCAGCATGGTAGTGCACACCTATAGTCCCAGCACTGGGGGAAAGAGAGACAGGAGGATCTCTAAGGCTTGCTGGCTGGTCTAGCCCAATCTATGAGCCTCAGAGAGAGATTCTGTCTCAAAAATAGTGAGGAGGAATTAAAGAAGACAGCCAACATCAACTCTGGCCTCCACATGTATGCACATAAGATGCATGTGAACCTGCCTGTGTACCAGCACACAGTGCACACAGATAAACAAACATAAGTAAGTAAAAGGAAGAATAAAGTCAGGCGTGGTGGCACAGCCTATAGTTCCAGCACATAGGAGGGAGTCAGACGGATCAGGAGTCCAAAGCCAGCTTAGTCTACATGAGAGAGATCCTGTCTGAAAAAAGAAGAGGTACTGGAGAGATGGCTTGGTACTGGCTGCTATTCCAGAAGACCTGGGTTTGATTCCCAGCACCCACATGGCGGTTAACAGTTGTCCATAACTCCAGTTCCAGGGGATCCAATGCCCTCTTCTGACCTCAGGTCACCTACCTACCTGCAGGCAATACACTCACTCATACACATAAAATAAAAATAATAAATAGAAAAAATATTTTTCAAAAAGAAGAGAAGGGGGAGGAAGAGGCAGCAAGAATAAGAGAAAATGTCAAAGCATAAGCAACCAAGTACATTCATGGATGATTAGGAATCCTTTCCCCAGTTTACAGAAAGTCCAGCCATCTGTGACTGTTCTGCAACAAGCCAGGCATTGAGGGGCTGTCAGGCTTCTTACCATAATTTTGAGTGAGAGTCATCCACAAACTAGGAATGTTCCAATTTTAGGAATCCTAAATGATTTCCTCAGCAGCAGTGTCACAGATTCATGCACACATATAAAACTAAAAAAGAAAGACAGAAAAAAAAGACAAAAGACTGTGAACTAGGATTTCCTTCACTGGTTGGAAGAATGTGTTTTAACCTTCATTTGTTGCTGTCCTAAAAGCTCCTCATAGCTTATCAGGATCTTTGCTTTAAAATCTAAAATGGCAGTTAGAGTATGCATTTTACTGAAGTCAGTCTATCAAAGTCTTGTAGGTTTCCGTGGGGCGGGGGTTGTTTTGGTTTTTGCACAATAATCAATTTTCTTACTCAAAAACAGTCTCTTTGGGATTTGCTTTGAAATAATCCCGTAAGTGGGGAGTTGGAAGTGAGTGAGCACATAGATGGGTGAGGGGTCGGTAAGTGTCAAAGCTGGGCTCAGGTCATTAGACTCTTCTCTCTGCTTTCTGTATCTTTGGAAATAAAAAGTTAATACCACCATCCACAAAGCCCTTCCTTTTCTATGGGTCCTCTACTTCTCTGCTTACCTTTATGATAGAGCTTCTAGAAATAGCCACCTGCATGCCTTACTTCTCCTCCTCCTCCCTTTTCACTTGATGCTCATCTCTGCCATTCCACTAACATACTTTGCCAAGGTCACTGCCAGCCTCCACCTTGTAAATTTTCTTTATGTGCATTAGATAGAATAGGACACTTTTTGTTTCTTTGTCCGAAGTCAACCCACACTTGGTTTTTCTATACCTCACTGGCTATTCCTCCCCTGACCACCAGCTGTTGGAAAGCCTCTAACTGCATCCTTGAATTGCACAATTCTCTAGATGTTCTCATTAGTTTTAGTACTAGGTGTTCTCATTGGTTTTAGTGCTTTCTGTTTGTTAACTTATATCTTTAGTCCTGATTTGCAGACTGGAATGTCTGAAAGACATCTCAGATTTCATGTGTCCAAATCAGGACCCTCATTTTGACTTCTCCTTTCTCCATTAGAGTTTGCCTTGCTGGTCTGTGGTAACATCTCCAGATTTATCGAACTCCATTATCTCCTCTGCTGAGTCTAGTTTAGTCTTCTGCCATCTCCACATGTCCCATGTTGCCTTTTTATTTCGGCACTTGCCCCTGCAGTGTGAAGCAGAGCAGACAGAATAGCTTCTTTACCTTTTTCTTTTTTAAAATTAATTTACTTTACAGAATTTTTTAAAATGTAATGTCGTCACTCCCTACTTCAAACTTCCTTTGGCTTCCTATTTTACTTAGTAGGAAACCAAAGTCCTTCATAATGTAGTTCCCAATAACATCTGTCCTGGTCTCCGACCTCACTCCTCCCTGGCTTGCATCTGCAGTAGTCTGGTCCCTTTTTTGTTCTTCAAATAAACAGAATGGATATCTTCCTCAAGCCTTTCTCTCACTCTCTCTCACTCACTATGATGCTGGCTTCTTCTCATTTAAGTCTCAATCTAGTCACTTCTCCAGAAAGATTTTTCCTGACCACTCATGTAAAGTGTTCATGTTGCAGCAGTCTAAGCCATTGAATTTGTAGAAATAAGACATGCAAAAAACAATAACGAAAACAAATAAATAAAGCATGCATGTTATTATGTCTCTAGGTTTTGCCCTTTGCTGTGAACTCCAGAAGAGCAGGTACTTAGTCTTGTTCAGGGCTGCATCTCTGCCTAGAACAATATGTAGAACAGTCAGGAGATGAGTATTTATTGCCTGCATGAACAAATGAACAATTTTATTTGTGCTTAAAGACAGGGAAATTTACCCTTCAAAGCTGTGCAGCTGTACTCCAAATTTCTTCATCCTGAATCCCACACTCATTTGGATATTTAACTCTGTATATTGTGTAAAAGCTTGTTTAACATTCTTAAGTTGATTAAAGAAATATTGTACTTTGTTTTTTGTGGGTGT
>NW_008359091.1:88932-89141 GCF_000622305.1 Nannospalax galili | reverse complement strand
CTGTCTAATTTTGTGTTTCCTTGATTATATGTTTACTTATTTTCTTTCCTTGCCCCTGGGCTATAGTTGTTTCTCTCTCTGCACTCTGTAATGCTTCAAGTATTCTTTGAAGGGTGGTTTTGTAAACAGTATTCTTTCAGGTTATTTGTGTCAAGGAAGATTTTTCTTTCCCTTTCAAATATAACAGAAATTTTGGCTGGGTATAATAG
>NW_008359091.1:79625-84791 GCF_000622305.1 Nannospalax galili | reverse complement strand
TAGAGGTGGTTGTGAGCTGCCCAACATGGACACTGGAACTCAAACCCTGGTCTTCCACAAGGTTAGTATGAGTTCTTAACTGCTGACCCATCTTTCTTGATGAAGGCATTTTTTGATGCAGGTGTTTACTGTTATAATCATCCCTCCTACAACTGTTTTTGGTACATCCCAAAGGTTTGAGTGTGGTGTGTTTCTAAGATGTGGCTTCTGTCCTAATTTTCTGCATATCCTGAAGAATATTCCATGTGCAACTGAGATTCGTGTGTCTTCTCAAACTGTGGGATGGAGTGTTTTGTTTACTTCCCAGGCTCATTTTATTCAGCATGATTTAAGTCTAGTATTTCCCTTATATTTTCTTTCTGGATGATCTGTCCATGACTGAATCCAGGGTCCAGGGGGGAGTTATAGACCCTGCAGCTCTATTCCTGTGCTGCAGTCTCTCCCTCCAGTCAAGTCTATTGACATCTGCTTTGTGTATTCAAATGCTGTCATGCTTTCATAATCGGTATGTGCGTGTGTGTGTGTGTGTGTGTGTCTCTTTTTTATAGTTTTTAAAGTTAAAATCTATCTGATTTTAGGATAGCTGCTGCAGCACAGTTTCAGTTTCCCTTTTTATACTACAGATGTGCAGAATTTAATGTTTAATGTTTCTTGTGTTATAAACACAAGAAAGCTGTTTGCCATAAAGTACATCTGACTGTCTTGTACATTTGAATTAGTTTCCTAGAAAACTGAAACAGCACAGAATAGTAAATTGGCATTCTCAAATAATTGCTAAGTGTGTTTAGCAACTGAAAAGAAGCTAGCAGAAAAGAAGACTTCCACTATGCTAATAGTTCTGCTTCTTTTTTACACTTCTTTTTTTAATTGAATTGTTTTAATTTCCATACAATATAATTTGATGGTTTTTAGATCCCCTCCCCTATCCCCACCTTCTCTTTTTGCCCCCACACCCAACTTAATGTAGTCTACTGTATATATAGTAAGGCCTATAGAGTCCAATGTGTGTCTCCAAATGTCCTTCAGTGGAGGTCCATCCACTGAAGCCTGGTTAACCTACCAAGTGTTCCAAGCTTGAAAGAGACTGTCTCTGCTCCTCCCAGCAGCCATCTGTTGCCACAATTTCCTTATATTGGGTTGGAGCTTCTTACCCACTTCTTCATGTCCATGCTGGGATTTCCTCTGGTTTGAGCTTGCATGGAACTTCAGCATGCTCATCATTGATGTGAGTTCATTTGAGTTGAGTAACTGACCAGTTATCTGACGGACTTTCCTTGTGGTCATATATCACCTCTGAATTTCACAACTTTCTTTTCCCTTTTTGTCAATGATCTCTGACCTTGGGAGGCAGAATTTTGATATAGATGCCTTACTCAGGGATAAGTACTCTGCAGCCAGTTGTGGGTTTCTGTGTTAATTACCATCAGCTTCATAAGGAAATTTCTCTGGTGAAAGTTGAGTGGTGCATTAATCTACAGGTATAACAATAAATCATTAAGAGTTAGTTTACTACAGTAGCTATTTAGTGAAAAAGAGTTTTAGGTGCTTCTCTATGTTCTGTGGCCTATCTAGCCTCAGGTTCCTAAGTCTGAAATCAATGTCATGTATGGACTCCATCCTAGGAAGTTGACCTTAAATCCAATTAAAGTGTGGTTGGTTATTCCCATAATATTTGTTCCAGTGTTACACCAGTGGACATGTCTTGCCAGGCCAGTTGTTATTGTAGTTCACAAGATTTACAGCTGAGAAATGATAATGATTTTTTTTTTCTTCTGGTAGCTTCCACAGCACCTTCCAGCACTATGAACACTAGCCAGTAGATGACGCTCTGAAGTCAGCACCAGGTTGATTTCTCCTTGTTTCTTCCACAGCTCATGTGTGTAGTATCTTCAGCAGTAGAGACTTACCATCAAGTTCTTATGGGTAACCAAGAGCAGGGGCAATGCCAATACTGATTGAACATCTATGAGACCCTGGTCAATAGCATCTACAGAGGAAGTTCATTCATGGTATTGAGGACTTTTGTTCATTGTCGTGGGATATCTAGGAAGGATGGTGTCCTCCTGTCATAGGTTAATTGCTTTTCATCTATTTTTATGATGTATATGTATGCTCTTCAAGAAACGTCTATAGTGATAGATTTCCATATGGATTTTTCTAAATGCCTTTAGTGTTATGTATCCCACACCATACTCCCTCTTCTGTCCTACCCTCCCATTCCCCACACCATTTCACCCTGCCTAATGCTCCCTTTTCCCCCTTCATATCACTAAATTCCACCACAGGTCTCTGGAAGCCTCCTACCTACCCAACCATGACCATGTATCAGTTTCTTGACATGTATGAATTTTGAAATTGAAGCATGCATATCTAAGATTTTTAAATGTAGCATCCAGCTATGAGAGAGAACATAGGATGTTTGTCTTCCTGAGTCTGGATTACCTCATTCAGGATGCTGGTTTCCATTTCCATCCATTTACCTGAGAAATTCATAATTTTATTTTTAAGAGTTGACCAATATTCCATTGTCTATATGTACCACACCTTCATTAACCATTCATTAGTTGATGGACATCTAGGTTGTTTCCTATTTGTGTCTATAATGAAAATGACAGCAATGAACATGGATGAACAGGTATTTCTGTAGTAGAGTATAGAGTTTTTTGAGCATATGTCCAAGTGTGGTATGGCTGAATTGTATGGTAGATCAATTTCAAGTTTTTTGAAGACTTTCCACACTGATTTCCATAGTTTGTGTGCCAGTTCGCACTGTCATCAGCAATGGATAAGGTTTCCCCTTGTCCACATCCTCACCAACATTTGTCATTGTCTTGTGTTTGTTTGTTTTTATCTTTGCCATTCTGAGAGGGCTAAGATGAAATCTCAAAGTAGTTTTAATCTGCATTTCCCTGATGACTAAAGATGCTGAACATTTTAAAAGTATTTCTCAGTCATTTATGTTTCATCTTTAAATAACTCCCTGTTTAGACACGTACACCACTTTTTAATTGGTTGTGTGATTTTGATGTTTCGGGTTTTGTTTTAGGTTCTTTGTACATCCTAGATACCAACCTCTGTCAGAGGTATAGCTGGTAAATATTTTTTCCCATTCTGTAGGTTTCCTCTTCACTCGATTGTGTTCTTTGCTGTACAGAATCTTTTTACTTTCCAATTAAAATAAATATCTTTCCCTCAGTTATTCTAGCTAGAAAGCAAGGATGTTCACAACCCAAACCCTCAACCATTATATTTGGCTCAGTTATGAAACGGTCTCTTTGTAGGTGATGTGCTTTATTTTTTTAGTATCCATGGCAACAGTCAATTTCATGCTGGAAATATGCCAAAATAGGCAATTATATCATTCATTAACAATAGCCTTGCTTCTAGAATTGTAGAAAAAGAAGATACTGTGCCAGGTGATGACCCTCAGTGTTTGGCTAACTGGTCAAGCAGGAAAGGAAAACCCACAGCACTCGGGGGCCCTAGAATCTGCTCTGCCTTCAGGTTCTAAGAACTTTCCCGTTTGGTGGGGAAAGAATTTCGTAGTGGGAAAAATGGAAATCTACTGGAAGGAAGACAATGACCAGTGCCCTTACCCACATGTGTGCCTCCTCATCCTCACACTTGCTCTCCTGTGTTCTTGTGTGTCCATGAAGCACTCACATCTTCTAAGGTGATTCCACGATGAGACTCCTTCCTCCCCTTCATATCCTGTTAATCAAGAGGGGATGAGGGGAGCTTTCCTGCTCAATGAAAAGGTTCATCAGCTTCACATTACCAACAGTAAGTGCTTGGTTACCTATGAGGAAAATGCTCTGATCCCTACAAGGGAACCAGGCCCGGATGTCCTCTGCTTCTAAATAAATTTTGTTTAATTTTTCTCATGACATGACAAAGAATAGCCCACATTCCAGGACAAAGGTAACCCAGCTGCCCAGCCTGATTGCTTTTGATGGAGAGTTAAGCACAAACATGATTCCAGACAGGCGGTGGGGAACCATGTTCTATTTTGTGGTTAGCACAATCTTTCCTTTAACATCTTGGCTTTACCTTCAGGAAAATTGTATTTATTATTTTTCTGCCAATGTCTCTGGAGTCATCCTGCTCAGACAGCTTCCCACCACTGCATTGAGCATAGAGACTTGGGCCTCTACTTCTGCTAGAAGTTGATCAGATTTTACACACACACACACACACACACACACACACACTGTTCCTGTAAGTTTATTCATAAAATTATCAGAGTTTAATTAAATTCCCATCAGTGCAATCACCTTCTGTTCTACACTCTTCACTTGTACTAAAGACAATGCATCTGCTCTGGTTTAAATATGCACAATCACAGCACATTAAGTGGTTGGATTTCCCAAAATGAAGATGTGACAATCTGAAAACTAGATCGTTGATGGATATGATGAACACTCCACAGCCTGTCAAAGTCATTCACCTCCTGTCTATAGAATGTGATAGTAAAATATAGAAACTTTTCATAATTTATAAAAACTTTGTTTTTAATTTTCTCTTTTTAGTGAAATGATTTTTGTACATATCTATATAGAGATGTAAATATGTGAATATACATATGAGACTTAAGATGCTGTTTATTGGGGAATTGATTCTCAGACTGCTGAGAAAGAAGAAATACGTCTCAGAAAGTAGACTAAATATCCCATGTGAAAAGTAAAAAGAGCTGCAAAGTCAGTCGCTATTCAATGAAGGGTTCAAACCAAATGCTTCATGTCAGTCATAAAAGTATGCATGTTCTATATGTAGAGGAACTGTTGTCAGGATATGCAAGCTCTCCACATGGAATTGCCATTAGTTCTTAAAGAGGAGGCCATGTTCTTCCACAGCTGCCTCTAGTGTAGAAGGCATGCATACAATTTTTATGATGTCATCCTATTAGGAAAGCATGAAGATTTACAGATGATATGCATCTGATTACATCCAGAAAAACACATGCTAATAATTTTACAGTAATTTTATCATAGGAAATACTTTCATTTGCTTTTTAATTAGAAATTTTATCCACTTATAGTAATGGGCTTGTAAATGCCATCTTGCTCATAGTCTCCTCAACTACCATCTTCTTTTCCCTCAATCCACTCTCGTTGCCCTCATTGCTCCACCAAACATTCCTTCCTCTTCTTTACTTTTCCTCCTCTT
>NW_008359091.1:77738-79089 GCF_000622305.1 Nannospalax galili | reverse complement strand
ATCAATCAATCGATCGATCATCTACCTATCTCTCTATCATCTATTTATCTACATACTCCTGAATTCAATTAGTGTTGCCACATACACCTGGTTCTAGGGCTGTTGCCCTTAGGATGGGCAATCCATGCCTGAGAAAAACTTTCTCTCATTGAAGAGACAGAGACTTTCTGCAGCTTTGCAAATATGAAAGGGAATGGCCCTTGCCCCATTCAACCTGGAATGTTGATAAAATTGATCTTGTGCAGGTCTTGTGTAGTTTTGTGTAGGCACTCAAAGCTGTTGAGTGTCCTTGAATACAACTGTTTGTCTTGTCCAGAACAGACCAGTTCCCAGCAGCCCTCCCTGACCTAGGGCTCTTACAATCTTTGAGCTCCCTCTTTCTTGACATTCTATGAGCCTTGGGGGAAAGGGGTATGATAGAGATGTTCCATTTGTGGCTAAGCTCACAACTATTTCTTATTTTCTGCCTGTTGATTATTTTGGTTGTGCCTTTTACCTCTGACCACTGTAAAATGAATATTCCCTGATGATGAGCTGGACTGATCAATGGGGATAAGAATAAGTATTTAGAATGTAGCTACATAGATATCATTTATTAAAATGATAGTGGTAGGTTCCCTAGGGTCTATGACCTCACTAGTTAAAGCTCACAACTATTTCTTATTTTCTGCCTGTTGATTATTTTGGTTGTGCCTTTTACCTCTGACCACTGTAAAATGAATATTCCCTGATGATGAGCTGGACTGATCAATGGGGATAAGAATAAGTATTTAGAATGTAGCTACATAGATATCATTTATTAAAATGATAGTGGTAGGTTCCCTAGGGTCTATGACCTCACTAGTTAATGGGCTATGACAAGGTAACAGTACCAGGCAGGAGTTCCGTTTCTACACGGTCACCACTCTGACCCTTGGTGCCCACATCTACACACCGAGGAAAAAGGACATGAAACGAACTCTGGGAAGGCTTTTACGCAGAGACCCAGGAGTGTGCAATCAAAGCAGAGGCCAAGCTTGCAGCAATTTTAGGACAAGAGGATCCTGAACACTGTGTGTAATCCTCTCACAGAGACCACGCAGTCAGAGGCCTCACTGTAAGCTGTGCTGCTGCTGCTTTGCCCCTGCCTTCACGACCGACCTCTGAATTTCTTCCCAGAAAGCTTGGGGGCCTACAGAAGACATCTCCACACATCCCTGGAAGTCCTTGGAAGTCCATGACTGATGACGCTTCATTCTGACATCTGATTCTTTCTGAATGAGCTCACAGATATTCCCAATGACGCCACAGCATGCGTCTCCCATCAGTATGAAAGAAGTTTTCTTACTCTTCACAGTTAAACCTGTCTTCC